>NC_059174.1:50521532-50803739 GCF_019923935.1 Bubalus bubalis
AGGAGATGGCAATGGGAATCTCCTGGGCCCCCTTCTCTCCCTGCCATGATACCCCTAGGCTTCCTCTAGCCCAGGCCAGAGGTCTGAATTCCTACCTTTTGGGAAATCTGGCCCCCACTCCACCTCCCATACTGAAGAGTCACTAAGGTGTCAGGCCAGGCCAGCTAGCTCTGGCAATTCCATTTGAAGAAACAAGATGTGTAGGGGGTTGCTGCTGCTGCTGCTGCTGCTGCTAAGTCACTTCAGTCGTGTCCGACTCTGTGTGACCCCATAGACAGCAGCCCACCAGGCTTCCCCGTGCCTGGGATTCTCCAGGCAAGAACACTGGAGTGGGTTGCCATTTCTTTCTCCAATGCATGAAAGTGAAAAGTGAAAGTCAAGTGGCTCAGTCATGTCCGACTGTTAGCGACCCCATGGACTGCAGCCTACCAGGCTCCTCCATCCATGGGATTTTCCAGGCAAGAGTACTGGAGTGGGGTGCCATTGCCTTCTCCATGTGTAGAGGGTAGATGACCTGAAAGACAACCAGGGTGAGAACCTGAAGGTGGTGACCCTGTAGTGTCTGGACTGTATTCCACTTTCTTCTAGGGTGCTCTTTTTCCAGGCTGATGGCCCAGAAGCTCAGGAAGGCTGGAATCCCCATATGTTTGAGGAGCTCTGGACTACTCACATCCCCTTATGGATGGCCCTCAGGGCCTTGGAAGCAAGTTGCCCCCGAACCAGCACTGCAGTTGTCAGAGCTGCTCTACTCCCCAAGGACAGGAGGGGACCTGCAAGAGATTCAATTGTTCTAATTGCTTCCCCTCCCTCCATTGCTAAATGTCCACCAACAGATGAATGGATAAAGAAGATGTGGTATATATACACAATGGAATACTACTCAGCCGTAAAAAATGAAATAATGTCAATTTGCAGCAATATGTATGGAATTAGAGTTTATCATAGTAAGTCAACTAAGAGGAAGATAAATGCCATATGATACAACTTATACATAGAATCTAAAACATGACACAACAGAAGATATCCATGAAGCAAACATGCTCACAGATACAGAGAACAGACCTGTGGTTGCCAAGCAGGTGGGGTGGGAGAGTGAAAGATTGGGAGCCTGGAGTTAGCAGATAAAAACTATATCAATATCCTGTGATAAAGCATAATGGAAAAGAATATGATGGGAGTTCTCTGGTGGTCCAGTGGTTAAGAATCTGCCTTCCAATGCAGGGCATGCAGGTTCAATCCCTGGTCAGGGAGTTAAGATCCCACACACCTTGGGGCATCTAAGCCCATGCACCACAACTATAGAGTCCATACGCTGCAAACGAAAGATCCTGCATGCTGCAACTAAAACGCAACATAGCCAGATATATAATAATAAATACTAAGAATATTAAAGCATATATATGTATATCTGAATCACTTTGCTGTACAGCAAAAATTAACAACATTGTAAATCAACTATAATAAATATTTTAAAAAAATTTTTAAAAGTTGTGTAAGATTTATTTTTATTAGGATCTCAAGTGCTTCCTTTTTAAAACAATTTATTTTGGCTGTGCAGCATGCAAGACCTTAGTTTCCAACCCTAAGGATAGAACTCATACCCCATGCATTGGAAGCGTTGAGTCTTAACCACTAGACCACCAGGGAAGTCCCTATGCTCTGTGCTTTCCGTGCATTTTCCAACATAATCCTCTCAATAACTCTAGAAAGGAGGGAGGAACTAATGTTCTCACTCTACAGAGAAAATGATGCTCAGAGAAATTAAATAACATGTCTCATAATTAGGAAGAGACACAACCAGGATTCTAACACAGGAGTGCACTCCAAGATCTACAGTCTTAGGTCCCACTCAGGTGGGACATCCAGAGCCTCATACCAAATGGATGCATGCACTGCATGTGTGCTAAGTCACTTCAGTCATGTCTGACTCTGCCACCCTATGGAGAAGGCTCTCAAAGGCCTAGTTTGAGCGCCTCCCCATCTCTGAACTGATCCCTGTGGCCAGGACGATGTGGTTCTCTGATTCTGGGTCAGGAATCAATCAGTTCTGGGAACCATGTGGTTCTCTGAGGGAAAGTTCAAGTTCTGCCATGGGGATGGGCACTGGGCAGGTAAAAACAAGATTCTGCCCGCCTCCCAGCCTGGAGATACATGCATGTATAAGGAGAAAGAAAAGGGAAGAAAGAGAGCCAGTAAATGCAACAGAGGAACAGTGTTTGGGGTGTAGAACATAGAGGGAACTTTGGCTGTGGATTCAGGGTAGAAGGGATGTTGGATGAACCTTAGATGGTTGTTGTTTAGTCATTAAGTCGTATCGGACTCTTGTGATCCTATGGACTGTAGCCCACCAGGCTCCTCTGTCCATGTGATTTCCCAGGCAAGATACTGGAGTGGGTTGCCATGCACCTCCTCCAGGGGATCTTCCCGAACCAGGAATCGAACCAATGTCTCTTACATCTCCTGAATTGGCAGGAGAGTTCTTTACCACTAGCACCATCTGGGAAGTCCGGATGAATCCATTATTGCCTACAGGGTGAAAGCACCAGGGGCAGGAACCAGATAACCTGGAAGCTAGACTCAGCCTTTGGGGTTCCATGCTCTTGGGCAGATTCTCACTCTTCAGTGGCCTCTTTTCCCCACTTGAAAACGGAAGGGTCCAGCTTGACTTATCTTTCTGCTTATACCTTCAGCTTGGAATTCCCAGTTTATCTGGATTGACTAGGTCGCTTCACTTCAGATGATGCAGGAGTAAGCTGAGGCCTGCATCAGTTTTTCTGGAGGTGGTGGCACGGGACTAGGGCATCTGGGACAGGATCAGCTTAGAGAGAATATCATTCTATGCTGGGATCCCTGCATAAGCAATGGCCTGGAGGCCACTGTAAATCTGGGCTTTCAGATCTAGCTGGAGCTGAGAGTGGGTGTTGGGGTTCCTTAAATCACGTGAGGAGGGGCATGCAAAGTCAGAGGTCCTTCAGGGTCAAATATATGTGTCAGATGTATGTTGGGGCCACCCCACATGCCAGCTGCCGAGGGACTTCTGTGCCAGGCCGATGTGAGAGTTGCCACGTGCCGACTGTGTGCCTTCTCGCGAGGCATGCAGTCACGTGTGCTGGGGGCTGCACGTGAGTGACTGCGTTAGTGTCTCCTCCCCATCACGAGCATTGGGGGTGGTGGTGAGTCACGGACTCAGCCTTCAGCGCCAACTGTCATGTTCCTTCCCCCCAAATTTCACCCCCCACCCAGCCGTGCACCACCCACCCCCACTCCTGCTTCTCTCTGCCATCCCCCTGCCCTGCTCAGCTCTCTCCCAGAGGGAGGGAGTCTCCCACTTCTGTGGGCTCTGCCCTCCAGCTCCCTGCCCTTGCCCACTGCCTCTATGCTCGGGTGGGTGACTCTCCTCCCCACCCACTCAGGTCCCCGGGATTTCTCTGCTTCATGGAGAATTCCCCTACTCACCACCCATCCCTGCATTCCTGTTTCTAGGGGCTACTCCCTCTTTCCCACAGGCTCGATGTGCCTGCCTCAGCGGGTCTTTTGGGTCCTCATTCTGCCTTTCTGGATTTTCTGGCCCCTGTGGGCCTCCCTCCAGGTCCATGACCCACTCCCCCTTTCCCTGGCCCTCCTCCCAGTCTCTGTGATGTGCGTCCTTGTTCCAGTTTCTGTGGGCCTCTTCTCCGGTCACCCCAGACCACTCCCCATGTCTTCTGTGCCCTAGGGCCTCAGTCCACCAGCTTCCCTCTGTCCGCCTCTTCACGAGGGGCTCTCTGGGTCCACCAGCTGCCCTTGCCTCCGAGGTCCTTAGCTTGTCTCTGTGGTCTGCTCCCTTGTCTCGATGGCCCTTTCTTTGCGCTGGGCTTCTTCCTGTCCTTGTCCTTGTGGGCTTTGTGGACCCTGGTCCACCTCTGTGGCTGTTGATGGCTGTCTTGCCGTTTCTCTGCATTTTTCTTCATCTCCGTAGCCCTCTCCCCCAGCTGCATGGCGTTCTCCCCAGGTCTCCCTGCCTCTCAGTCTCTGTCTCCTGTGGGCGCCTGTGCCCAAGGGCTGCCCGGGCAGGGCGGTGGCATGGTGTGGTGGAGGAGGTGGCCCGAGGGGTGGGCCCTCTGTCCAATGCAGCGCCTTGCCCTCATCAGCATTCTCCTCGCGGGGGCCCCCCAGCCGGACCAACGGGCTCCCCCTCCCCCGACTCCCCTCTCTCCGATCTCTCCCTCTCTCTCCGTCTTCCTCTCTCTCTATCTCCGCCTGCCTCCCTCCCTTCCTCCTGCCCGCTCTCCTCCCTGTCTCCCTCCCTCGCTCCCTCCTCTCTCCCCCCACCCCCCTGCGCTCCAGGACCCAGCGCGGGCGGCAGGCGGGCAGGCAGGCGGCGGCCTCGGAGGGGAGAAGAAGTGGCGGCGGCGGCGGGGAGGGAGGCCCAGCTGGGAGCCCGGAGCCGGCGGCTGCTCCTCGCAAGGGACCAGGAGTCCGTGGCCAGGCCCTCCCGCCGAGGCCCTGCGCTGGGCGCCCCGGGACACCCCACCCTCCTCCGCCTTCCTCTTCCACCTGCTCCTCTCCATCCTCCCCTCCCTCCTCTTCTCCATCTCTCCACCTCTCCGGCCCGGCTCGTCGGCGGCGGCTCTTCTCGGGGTCTCCCAGCACCCCCTCCTACCCCGGCCCCGCCACTCGTCCGCCTCTCCCCGCCCCCAGCATGCCTTCCCGGCGCGGGCTGAGGGCTTGAGGACTCCAGGCCCCAGCCTCCTCATCCAGGGCCGGCCCGGGCTCCAGGGGGGAGGGGGGAAGGGGTGCCCCCCCCCCCCCCCCCAGCCAGCCCTCCCCTCCCCCACCTCTCCTGATGGCCGGCTTCCCTGTCGCCACCCAGGCCTCGCCCCCTGTGGCCCCCCCAGGCCGGCCCGGCTAGGGGAGGGGGCGGGGGCCCTTGCCTGGGCCGGCTTCCCCCTCCCCCGGCTCTGCCTGTGCCCCCTCCCTTGCGTTTTCACCTTCCTGCCTCCTTTCCCTCTCCTCTCTCCCCTTCCCTCCTCCATTTTCTCCTTTCCCCTTCCTCCCCTCCCTGCCCGCCCTCTTCTCTTCCACCTGTCCTTCCTCCTTGCCCCCCGGGGAGCCCCCTGTTTGGGATTAGTTGGGGGCCACCGCCAGAGGCGGGGGAGGGGGCCCTGTGGACTGCCCTCTCCCCCCCCGCCCCAACCACGCCGCCCAGCGCCGGAGCATCTCCCCCTTGTCGATCCGATCCTTGGGCCTCGAGGGAGCCCAGCCCTCCGTCCCACCAGGATCCGTGAGTGTCTGCAGGGTGCGGGTTGGGCCTGGGCCTGGAAGGCTGGGCTCACTGCCGGCGGCTGGTGGGGGGCCCACATCCCCCTTATCCCCCCGACCGGCAGACACCCTCCCCCACCAAGGGCCTGCCCTGCACCCTCCATCTCCCCACCTCCTTTCCCCTCAGCCTCTCCTCACCCCTTCTTTTCATTGCCCAGCTCAGCCCTGCCCCTCAGCCCCCCAGCTGCTGGGCTCCTGAGGGGCTGATTTGGCTCTGACTCGCGGCCTCACTCCGCCTCCGGGACTCCTGGCTGGTCTCCGCCCCTGCTAGCTCCAGCCTCGGTCCGCGTTGGCCGGCTGTGCTCTCTCACTCTGCTCCCTTCTCTCTCTCCTTTCCCCTGAGCCTCATCCTCTCCACCTACCGTGGGCCCCATCCCAGCCGGTCTCTGTCTCCTGAAAGTGTCTTTTCTCCGTTTTTGAATCTCCCATTTCATGTGTCTGTTGGACCTCTCTCTGACTCTGTCCAACTTCTTTCTCTTTGCGGTGAGCCCAGCCTTTTCTTGGTGTGTCTCTATGGATCTCCCGGTCTCCCTCCCCTCCCTCCTGTCTCTCAAAACTCGCCTGTCTCCTCTCTGTCTGGGAGGATCCTCTGCCTGGTCTCACCCTCTCCCCACTGCCCTCTGTCCACTGTTCACTTTGCTGGGGCCTCTCCTCACCTGTCTGCCTCTGTCTCCACCTCTGGGCTTGGAGGCCGTCTTCCTTCTCTTACTTTCTGCTTTCTTCCCCCAGATCCACTCCTCATCCTGTCTCCTCCATCCCTCACTCCCTAGCCACTGCCCTGCTTTGCGGTCCACTTTGTCTTTTCCGTGATGATCTCCCAGGCCCCCTATTCTCTCTTCCCCTTCTGAGTCCTCCCCTTGCCTTGGGGCTTGCAGTCTCTAGGGTTGACCTGATTCCAAGATGCTCCTCTGTGCGGATGGATGGATGTGTGGGTGCTTATCCCCTGCCTGTGCCCCTCCAGGTCACTCACTCTTCTTCCCTCCCTCCGTCTCCCTCCTTGACTCTCCTTTCTCCTCTCTCCATGCTGGGGAGTCTGTCTCTCAATCTTGTGTCTGTCTCTCCCACTTGGTCTTTCCTCTTCTCTAGAGAAGCTGTGTGGCTCATAGACCTTTTCTCTCCATCTCTCTCTTTCCGACTAGCCCTCCTTGTCAGAGTTTGGTGATTTCTTTCCTCCCCTCTGTTCCTGTACCTGTTCATCTTTTTTCTCTATCCCTCACCCCATTTGCCCTCTCTCCTTTGCTATATTTCTCACTTGCCCACTTGTCTGTCTTCCTCTCCTGGCAGGGCCCGTTCCGCTCACTCAGCTGCTGTGTTTCCATCTTTATCTGGCTCTGCTTAAGTCTCTGGGCCCGATTCCCTGCCCTCCTCTCTCTCTGTGCTCTCCCTCTTGTCTCTGTCCCCTTTGGTGTCTCACTTCTAGGTGATGTCTGTGTGTCCTTCTCCCTCATTGAGCCCCACTCACTTCCCTTTGGTTTGTCTGTCTTTCTGTCTGTGCCTTCCTGTGCCTCTGTGTCCATCTGCTGCCCCAGCCAAGTCTCTTGACTGTCTCTTTCAGCTCCCACTGGTGTCTGCCATCTGCGGGTCCCTGCCCTTCTGGCCCCTGGCTCTTTCTTGGTCTTTATGTTTCTAGTCTCCTCCCTGATTTGTCCCCAGAAGCCCCTGGAGCTCAGGATGACCCCTCACTTGCACCGCTCTCCTAGCCCCGCCCTGCACACCCCTGTCCCTGTGAGTTCTTCTGGGTTCACCCTGCCTCTTTCGGTCCTGCACCCTTGACAGGCCTTCACCTTCGATGCAGATTATAGTCCAGAGGCCCCAGGTGGTCCAGCAGGCCCTCCTACCCCCAGCCTGTCTTTCCCAGAGGTCCTGAGAGAGAGGGACCTGTTCAAGGTCACCTGGGAGGTGGCGGCAGAGCAGGGACCCAGGGAGTCTCTGGCGGCCCTGGCCTAGGTTTTTCTGGCTACAAGGGATGATGTGAAGTGTTGCCGTGTGCTTCTGCCTCCTCCATTGGTGGGTCTCATTCTGCCATCTCCCCAGCCTAAGCCCTCCTCCCATGGGAATGAGTGGGGTGTGGCGAGTCCCCCAGGCTCACATCACCCCACTCCAGGCCTCTTAGGAACCCTTTCCCATGGAAACCCAAGTGTCCTTTCCCATGGGGCCCGGCCCTTGACCAGGGGAGCCATGCAATTGGCCAGACTCATCCCTGCCCAGTGGTCCCCCTGCAGAAGGCAAGGGCACTGGAGCAATTGTGGGAAGCAGAGACTCACTGGCTCCCACTAGTCTTCAGCTCCCTAGAGCGGGGGGGTGCCATAGTTTGGCACGCGATTCAGCAGATAGTGCCCTCCCCCCGCTTTATTCACTCCTTCCATCCAGCTTACTGGTGGCATCTCGAGTAGATTTGTGTCTTCTCTCCATTCTGTCTTCGTGTTCTATGCCGTGTCCCTCCTGTGTCTTTTTTGTGTGTGTCACACTGCTTGGCATGTGGAATCTTAGTTCCCCTGTGCCCCTTACACTGGGAGCCTGGAGTCCTAACCACTGGACCACCAGGGAAGTCCCCTCCTGTGTCTTGATTTCCCTCTCTTCTACCTGCCCACTCTCTTCCTCTCCCTGCCCTGCCCGTGCTCTCTCTGTCTCCATGTCTTCCTGTCTTCTGTCTTCTCCTTCTTTCTCTTTCCTAGTCCTGTCCTCTTCTTCCTACAACTCTCCTTCTCTGTTTCTTCCCATTACGAGAGAAATGTTTCTCTCCATTGTTTCTCCCAATTCTCTTGTCTTCACATCATCTTTCTGTTCCCTTATATTTTGGCCTATTTTCCCTTTTTCCTTTCTTGAGTTTCTTCATATCTCTGCCACCCCCAGCCTCTTTTCTTTCTCTCTGTCTGTTTTTGTCTTTCTCCCTCATTACTCTTTTTTTCCCCCTTTTTTCTTTTTTAGCCCCTTAGGTGCCTTGGATCTTCCCATCTGTCTCCATCTGTGTGTCTCCATGTGTCTTTCTCTTCCCAAGTTTCTTAACTCCCGGATACTTTCCCCTCCAGACCCCGGATGTCCAGGCTCCTCTCCCCGTGGGATTGTGGGAACCAGGGACGTCAGGAAGGTGGCAAGTGAGGCCTGGGATGGGGTTGCCTAGCAACCACTGCATCCTCTCCAGCCGGTTTCTGTTGCCTAGTAACGGCTGCCTGCCCAGAGACAGGGGCGGAACTGGGTGGGGGGTGGCACTTCCTGGTTTCCTATTGGGGTGGAGATAGTCCCTGGAATCTGCTCTTACCTGAGATCCTCTTCATATCTCCCTCCCATTTGGGTAGCTGTGAACATCCTCCATCAGTGCTTCTCCCCTTTGGTGCCGGGGTGCTATGAGCCTCGGCCCCCACCACGGCTAGTCTCCTGAGTCTTGGCGCCCCCAGCGATGGCTTCAGTACTGTCAGCTCTAATGAGGGCAAGGCCCTTCGGAGCTCAGCAACTGCGTCCCAGGCTCTGTGGTCACCACCCCATCCGGCAGTCCACAGAGGGGCTCAGAAGCCCCCGTTTTGGCAATCTCCCCGTGGGCGGGGGGGTCTCCCTGCAGGTGGCAAGTGGGGGCCGCGGCAGCTGCGTCCCCATGAGGAGGGGAGGAAGATGCCGGCTGAGCTGCTGCTGCTGCTGATTGTCGCCTTCGCCAGCCCCAGCCGCCAGGTGCTCTCATCACTGCGCATGGGTGAGGCCCTGAAGCCCCCCTCCGCCCTGCCTCCCCACAGACCCTCCCACTGGGCCCTGGGGCTCTTCTCTGATCATGCCGGTCCCTCAGGAACCTAGAGATCCGGGCCCCAGTCTGGCAGCCCCTGCCCAGCTCCTTCCTCCCCCTGAGCCTAGGAGTCAGCATCCCAGGTCTCTCCAAGCTCAGATTCAGGAGTCTGGACCCCTTCATCCCACCTCCAGCCCTACCTCAGAGCCAAGGAGTCCAGGAGCCCAGCCCCTCCTCCCTCAGGACCCACGAGTATGGTCCCCAACTCCTGTGTTCCCTCAGCTGCCATCCTGGATGACCAGACAGTGTGTGGCCGCGGCGAACGTCTGGCCCTGGCCCTGGCCCGGGAGCAGATCAACGGGATCATCGAGGTCCCAGCCAAGGCCCGCGTGGAAGTGGACATCTTTGAGCTGCAGCGGGACAGCCAGTACGAGACCACGGACACCAGTGAGCAGGGCCACAGGGGGGCGGGGGTGAGGCAGGCCGGGCTGCTGCCTCCATCCCTCCCTCAGCCTGCCCTATTCTGGGTGCTGCCCTGGAGGACCCGAGGGCCTCGTTTGAAAGACAAGCTTCATGACTGGCTGGGGATGCTTAGCCCCCAGAACTAAGTAACGAGGGGCCCAGGCAGTGGGGCTGGAGGCCTCAGGGGCAGGGACAGCAAAGGTGTTCTGGAGGAGGCTAACCTGAAGCTGAGCTCTGAAACATGAGCAGGATCTAGAAAGAGAGGCATTGCTCAAGATCCAGCCTGTGAAACACAACCAGCCCTCTAGTAGGGGTGCATGAGTCTATTGAGTACTCACAGAGTGAGCGAATGTCCCTTGAACAGACGTGCTGGGGACACAGACTTGAGGGCCTTCAAACGAGTTTTAGATTTCTTCCCTGCAGACCTTATCAGAACCTTTATTTTGTTCACGTTTGTTTCAGATCTTTGAAAGGCCAAATGGGGTCCAGTGACTCCTGGACTTTTTGGGCTGGAGTAGCACAGAACACAAATTGAGAGAATGGATCGGAGGGTGTGGAGGCAGATGGTGTTCTAGGCATGTGCCTGTAGTCTGGAGCTGGGGCAGAGGGGAGGACTGAGTGTTTGGAGGCAAGGAACATGATGTGGGATTGCACTCAGCCTGACCACCTGGGCTCAGGACCTGTTTGCAGGGATCGTGAGAGACTAGAGTATAGCTGGGTGATGGGAGGTGAGGCTGGGCAAGTTGACAGGTCAGCTCGAGGAGGCTGAAAGATGCCGTCTTCACCTGCAGGCAGCGGGGAGTCATTGATGGGTTTGGAGCAGGGAGCTGGTGAAAGTAGAACTTGGAGGCTAGACTTGGGTGGCTGATGAGGAGGCTGGTGACTGCCTGAGTTGACAGCCCTGAGATAGGACAGGGGAGGAGGAGTTGAAGAGAGGGAGAAAGATGTGAGAAAATCTGAGGACAAAAAAGAGACAGGACTTGGTGACTTGACCATTAGGAGAAAGATCAAAGCTGAGGATCATTTCCAGGGATGTGGTGTGTGTGAATGGTGACCCCGCCCCCCTCACCAACACGGAAGGCGTGCAGGGAGTACATTTGGAGGAAAAATGAGATGTTTAGTTACGATGCTCTTTGTTGGGTGGCAGAAACCCAACTCAGGCTGACTTAAGAAAAACAACTTATCAGGCCATGTCACTAAAGGCCCTGATGCTGGGAAAGGTTGAAGGCAAAAGGAGAAGGGGGCAGCAGAGGATGAGATGGTCAGATAGCATCACCGACTCAATGGACATGAATCGGAGCAAACCTCCGGGAGATAGTGGAGGACAAGGGAGCCTGACGTGGTGCAGTCCATGGGGTTGCAAAGAGTCAGACATGACTTGGTGACTGAATAACAGCAAAATAACCTAAAGATTAATTTGGGGCTTGCTTGGATCCAAGTACTCGAATGATATCCCTGGATTGTTTCTGGCATGGCTTAATACAGATACTCAAGTGGTGTTCCAGGGAGCTCTGTGTCTTCATCTCTGGGCCCTACTTTCCTCTCAGTTGGTTTTGTTTTCAGGAGTGCCCTCCCCAGCTGGTGTCAGGATGGCCACAACAGGTCAAAACTTTACATCTCTCCAGTTTAGCAAAGCCAGGGATAATTTTAGCAGGGGGCCTGGGGAAGGCTCTCAATGGCCTAGTTTGAGCCCGTCCCCATCTCTGAACCGATCCCTGTGGCCAGGACGATGTGGTTCTTTGATCCTGGGTCAGGAATCAATCAGTTCTGGGAACCATGTGGTTCCCCGAGGGAAAGTTCAAGTTCTGCCATGAGGATGGGCACTGGGCAGGTGAAAACAAGACTCTGCCCGCCTCCCAGCCTAGCGACGCATACGTGTATAAGAAGAAAGAAAAGGGGAGAAAGAGCCAGTAAATGCAACAGAGGAACGGTGTTTGGGGTGTAGAGCATAGAGGGAACCCTGGCTGTCGCCCCCATGTGCTGCAGCCCACCAGCGTCCTCTGTCCATGGGATTCTCCAGGCAAGAATACTAGAGCAGGTTACCATTTCCTCCTCCAGGGGATCTTCCTGACCCGGGGCTGCAACATGCCTCTCCTGTGTCTCCTGCATTGGCAGGTGGATTCTTTTACCACTGAGTCGCCTGGGAAGCCCCGTACCCTAGGTTTTATGTGGTTAAAAAGGTTGAGAAAGACAAAGGCTGAGAAACCAGACACTGGATTTGCAGCCAGAAGGAGGTCCTTGGTGTCTCCTCTTCCCCTCTTTGTTTCTCTCTTGCTCTGACCTGGCTCTCTGTTGCCATGTCTCCCTGTCCACCTCTGTCTCGTGGCCCCTCTGTTTTCTTCCCCTGCGATGGCCAGGTCAGGGATCGGGCCTCCGGGTGCCTGGCATGGGGAGGAGGATCAGGCAGCCCTGTGTGGAGTGTGGGGTTCTCTCCTGGGCCAGGGAAGGGTCTCCAAGGGTGGGGACAGAGAGGAGGAAGCAGGCGCCTGAATCTGCGATCTCCTCTTGCCCCTCATAGTGTGTCAGATCCTGCCCAAGGGGGTTGTGTCTGTCCTGGGACCCTCCTCTAGCCCCGCGTCCGCCTCCACCGTGAGCCATATCTGTGGAGAGAAGGAGGTGAGAGGCGAGCCTGGGGGGTGGGGGCGCGGGTCCCTGGAGGATGAGGGCCGGGGAGGGGGAGCAGGATGGGAGCACAAGCTCTTCTCTCTTTAGATCCCCCACATCAAGGTGGGTCCCGAGGAGACGCCCCGCCTTCAGTACCTCCGCTTCGCGTCCGTCAGCTTGTACCCCAGTAACGAGGACGTCAGCCTGGCCGTCTCCCGGATCCTCAAGTCCTTCAACTACCCCTCAGCCAGCCTCATCTGCGCCAAGGCCGAGTGTGAGGGAGAATGGTTTTTTTTAATCTCATTTTCACTTATTTGATTTTGTTGGCCACACCTTGCAGCTTGAGGGATCTTAGTTCCCCGACCAGGGGTCAAACCTGGGCCCTTGGCGGTGAGAATGCGGAGCCCTAGCCACTGGACTGCCAGGGAATTCCCACGAGGGAGGAAGACGGGAGGCTTTGTTTTCTGTTTCCCCAAACTCCTCTTCCCAAGAGATCTAGTCTCTCACAGTCATTGGTGCCCCTGGTTGTAAGGGCTGGGGGAGTCAGACACAGTCTCTCCTTGTCCCTGCATCCCTTTGCCTTTAGGAACCCAGATCTCTGGTTCCGTAGAGCTTCTCACTCCCCCACCCCCAAGGAGACCCTTTAATGTGCAGATCATCACTAGGCATGGCTCAGAGCAGGGCCCTGTAGGTCCCAGCGTGTCCTCAGTGAGTAGTGCTAGGCTGGGTCCCTGACTTCCCAGAGTTCCGGGGCCACTGGGCTGCACGGTGGTCGAACGGTTGTGATTCAGAGTGATGCGAGCTCTCAGGAGTTGAGCGGGCGGTGATCCTACCCTGGTCTGAGAGCCTCAGAGGCCGCCTCCCAGAGAAAGTGACCCCTATGCTGGACCTGAAGGGTGGGGATGAGTTGAGGTGGGAGAGGAGGGAAGGCGTGGGTACTGAGTAGAAAGCAAGGCAGAGGCAAGGCCCAGAGAGGCTCAAAGATGCCCCCTGCGCGGAAGTAATGAAGCAGGACCCAGGGATGGGGCTCTGTCGCTCCGGGCCTGTGTTTTATCCTGAAGGTGATGTGCTAAATCACTCAGTTGTGTCCGACTCTTGTGACCCCGTGGACTGTAGCCCGCCAGGCTCCTCTGTCCATGGGATTTCCCAGGCGAAAATACTGGAGTGGGTTGCCATTTCTACCTCCAGGGGATCTTCCCCACCCAGGGATGGAACACAGGTGTGTCTCCTGTGTCTTCTGCATTGCAGGCGGCTTCTTTACCCGTTGAGACATCAGGGAAGCCCAGCGATGGAGGGTGGGGAAAGGACCCGCGCCAGGCAGGGGAGTGTGTCACAAGAAGAGCTCTCTGGGCCCTTTGGCTGCAGTGTAGAGAGCAGACTTGGAGAGTGACAGGAGATGTGACAGGGAGAGCCCCCAGAGGTGGGGAGGGATGGTCTTGGTTAGAGCTCAGGTGGTGGCAGGGGCCAGAGGGGCCAGAATGGATCTGAGGAGCATCGTGAGGGAAGGCCAGAGGGGTCATGGACGGTGACCAGGTCCTGCCTGAGGAGGAAGGGATGGTCAGTTCTGGGGTACGCAATGGGTTTGAGATGTCCTTGAGACAGTCAAGTGGGGACGTCTAGGGGGCTGGTGAGCCTGTGGGTGTGCAGCTGGAGAGAGAGGACCACGCTCAGTCACCTCCAGGAAGAAGTCCTCTTTCGTAAGGTATTTCCTGCACTTGCCGTGGTCCAGACATTCTTCTTGGTCTTAGGTATCAGGCTGTGCGTGAGCCAGGCCAGGGGTCCCCACCCTTGTTAGAGCTAATGAGAGGAGCCAGGTGGTGAACATATGTGGTCCAGTCAGCAGTGTTGAGTCCTGTGGACAGGAACTTCCCTGGCGGTCCAGTGGCTAAGACTCGACTCTCCCATACAGGGGCTGTGGGTTTGGTCCCTGGTTGGGGAACTGGGATCCCATGTTGCACAACACAGACCAAAAAAAAAAAAAGTATATATATGTGTGTATATATATGTGTGTGTTTGTGTGTGTGTGTATATATATATATATATATATATAGTCCTGTGGATAAATAGAGGAAGATGACAGGAACTGGGAGAGCTGGGGCAGTGGATGGTATTTGAAATGGGCTGGTGGGCTTGGGCCTCGTTGAGGAGGTGACATTTGAGTAGAGATCTGAAGGTGGTGAGGGAGGGAGCTGAGTGGGGATCTGGAGAAGAGCGTTCCAGGCAGAGGGGACAGCAAGCGCGGAGGCCACCGGGTGTGTGTGTGTGTGCACGTGTGTGTGCGTGTGTGTGAACGAGGAAGCCAGCATGGCTGAGAGTGAGTGAGAGGAGCTGAGGTCAGGGAGATGAGGTGCGTGGGCAGATGGAGTGGGGCCTCGGGGGCGGTGAGGACTTTGGCCTTCACTCTGAACAAATGAGAAGGCGTCGGAGGGTTTGGAACAGACGGGGACATGCCTGCTTACAGCAGTTCTGGCTGCTGCCCGGGGAACAGGCTCTCCTGGGGGTGCGGGGCGGGTGCGGCCGTTGTAACGGGCAGGAGATGGCAGCGGCCTGGGCCAGGGCGGTGATGGTGGCTCAGCCCCGTGGGGTATGCTTTGAAACTCGAGCCTGGGTGGATTGGGCGCTGATGTGAGATGGAGAGGAAGCCAGGCTGCCAGCAAAGGTTTTGGCCTGAGCGCCTGGCCGGCTGGAGTTTATGCGCTGACCCCTAGAGACTGCCGGTTTGGCGAGAAGAGCAGATTGCGGCTCCGCACGTGCAAAGCGTGCGTGCCTGTGACGCAGCCCGTTGGGCCAGAAAGGTGGCAGAAGACGGGTGTGTGGAGGTCAGGGGAGGTCCTGGCCCAGCGCCCCAAGAGAGCCAGCTGCGCTCTGGACAGCTGCCCCGCGTCCTCTCCCCAGCTACCCCGTGTCAGGGAGGAGGGAGCGGCCTCTCCCATCCGGGCGCACGGAGAGGCTCTAACCCAGGGCCCCTTCCCTCCCTCAGGCCTGCTGCGATTGGAGGAGCTGGTGCGTGGCTTCCTCATCTCCAAGGAGACGCTGTCTGTGAGGATGCTGGATGACAGCCGGGACCCCACGCCCCTGCTCAAGGAGATCCGTGACGACAAAGTGTCCACCATCATCATCGACGCCAATGCATCCATCTCCCACCTCATTCTCCGTAAGGTGGGTTCCTCCCCATCCCATCTCTGATGCCCTGCAGGGTCAGGAGCAGAAACGTGGGGTGACAGAGCAAGTCAGCCGAGGCCCTCAGTGGTCACGGGGCGGTCCGGAGCCCCGGTCCCCACGTGCAAGCACTAACCAGGAAGTTCTGTCTCTTCCCGCTTGCACCCCTAGTTGGATCCTGGACAGTTGCCTCCCCTTTTTGAGAATACTTCCTACCTCAGTGGGTTGCCACGAGGGTTAATGAGGGAATGGTGGGGAGGCACCCGGATGGCCCCTGGCACAGGGTAGATGTTGGCATACTGGGAGTGCCCTGTGGTCTTTACTGAGTGCTTGTCCTGGTCTGTGTTGGGGTGTTTGCGTGTCTTCTTTAATTTGGCTCTTGGGAATTAGCTGGTGGTCCAGTGGTTAGGTTCCACGCTTTCACCGTAGGGAACATGGGTTCGATCCTGGTCGGAGAATTAGTATTCCACAAGCTGCACAGCTCAGCCAAAAAAAAAAATTATATAGGCTTCCCAGGTGGCACTAGTGGTGAAGAACCCCCCTGGCAATGCAGGAGATGCAAGAAATGCGGGTTTAATCCCTGGGTCAGGAAGATCCCCTGGAGGAGGGCATGGCAACCCAGTCTAGTATTCTTGCCTGGAGAATCCCATGAACGGAGGAGCCTGATGGGCTACAGTCCATGGGGTCACAAGGAGATGAACATGACTGAAGGGACTTAGCATATCACAGCATATATATGTATTTGGCTCTCATCCCACCCTGCAGGGCAAGTATGATACCATTTTGTGAATGAAGAAGCAGGGGTTCGGGGGCAGAGGCGGACTGGCTCAAGGCCACCCAGGATGGGCCAGCCCCAGGACCTTCCCCTCCCACCCCAGGGCCCTCCAAGTTCCACCCACCGGTGACCCACATTCATTAATCATTCATTGTTCCCTGCTCTTAATTTTCCTTATAATCTAATCTGTATTATTTATTTTTCTCCAGCTTTTAAAAAATTAAAACCATATGTCATTGCTGAGTGTAGCTTCTAGGAAAGAAGTGTGACAGCATCCATGCGGCTCTTGAGGCAGGCGTCTGAGAGAAAAGATTTTGGGTTCTCAGGGCAGGCAGGGCAGGCCTGGGCCGGGGTCCCAGCCCCTCCTGTGTGAGCCGGGTGACCAGTGATCCCCTTCCTCTCCGGCCCGCACTTTCCTGTCCTGGAAGGGGCTGTAACCACGCACTAACAGCCCCTGCCACGCAGGAAGTGCAGGCTGGTGCCATTTCCTGTTCTAATGATCAGAGCGGGACAGCCCTGGGCACTGCTGGCCTGAGATGTCTTCCAACTTTGTTCTCCTTGAGGACTGTGAGAAAGGGGGCTCACAGCCTGAATCTTGAGAGTTATTTATTTATTTTCTAAAATTTTTTCTTTTTTGGCCATGCTGCGAGGCAGGTGGGCTCCTAGATTCCCTATTGAACCTGTGCCCCCTGCAGTGGAAGCGCAGAGTCCTGACCACTGGACCTCCAGGGAATTCCCCCAAATCTTGAGATTTAAATGGGCATCCTTTCATGGCAAAGTGCTTTTAAAGATGGCAAGGCGTAGTCTTTCTGACCTGTGACCAGGCTGAGCCCTACACATTAGCAGCCCCAAACTTGGCTTTGGGGCAACCTGGGGGTTAAAGTTAAGGTTACCTACCCCACCTCCACCCTTTTTCCTTGTCTCTCTCTGTCCCTGGGTGTCTCTTACTATTTCCCACGGGGTGTCTCTCAGCTTCTTCCCATTTCTGCCTCCTCTGTTCTCCAGGCCTCAGAGCTGGGAATGACCTCAGCGTTTTACAAGTACATCCTCACCACCATGGTGCGTACCCCCTGCAGCCCCCACCCGCTTCTGCCCCAGGCGGGCCCGCCCCAGCCTCACGCCCACTTCTCGGCCCCAGGACTTCCCCATCCTGCACTTGGACGGGGTCGTGGAGGACTCCTCCAACATCCTGGGCTTCTCCATGTTCAACACCTCGCACCCCTTCTATCCCGAGTTCGTGCGCAGCCTCAACATGTCCTGGAGGGAGAACTGTGAAGCCAGCACCTACCCCGGCCCTGCGGTGAGCTCGCACCCTCCTCCCAGCACATAGACACGTCTGGGGCCCCTTCAGGCTTTGGCCGATCGTGCTCAGAACCCCCAGTACCCCTCTTGCTTTCTGAGTTCATCCAGGAGGCCTCATGGTGCAGCCCCGGGGTTAAGTCTGACCCTTTCTTCCTCTCCACCTGCTCCAGCCACACCTCCAGGTGCCCCAGCACATGCACACCCCAGGGCCTTTGCACTTGCTCTTCCTGCTGCTCTGCATGCACATCCCCAGGGAGCTAGCAGTTCGCTCCCTCATCACCAAGTTACTGCTTAAATGCCCCCCTATTTTAAAAATGGCCAACTACCTGCTATTTGCAATGTGAGAGACCCGAGTTCCATCTCTGGGTCGGGAAGATCCCCTGGAGAAGGAAATGGCAACCCACTCCAGTATTCTTGCCTGGAGAATCCCATGGACAGAAGAGCCTGGAGGGCTACAGTCCATGGGGTCACAGAGAGTCGGACACGACTGAGTGACTAACACACACCCACTGTTTAGCCCCCTTCCCTGCTGGGTTCTTCTCCATAGCACCTGTCTTTGCTTGTCTAATCACCCCCTGGCTTGCTGTATGTTGTGCTTAGATGTATTTATAGGGATTTAGGTTGTAAGTTCCATGAGGGCAGGGGTTTCTGTCTGTTTTGTTCATTATTGTATCCCCACACCTAAAACCAGCTGGCTCAGGGTAGATGTCCGAAAACGTGTTGAATAAATGCAGACATACAAAAGATGCATACTTAACGTGTATTTGTTCACAGACATCTAGTCAGACACTAGGGTACCGAGAAGACACACCTTGGTGCACAGAAACTCACACAGACACCGAGCCACGCGTTCAGACGTGTGCATGCAGGGCCCTCATGCACACACACGGACAGACGCGCATCCGTCCGCACCCTGCACCTACCGACACCACACGGCTACTCAGACTGTCACACCCAGCCCGCTGAGACATGTTCTGCCAGGTTCTCCCAGACACACGCCCCGAATTCACAGACACAGCCCAGTGGCCTGTGCGTGTTGAGCCCTCACTGGGTGCCAGGCGCTGTTTTGAGCTCTTTGCATGCGTTCTGTCCCTGGAACCCCACATAAGCACTCGGAGGCAGAGTTAACTGTTACCTTTACTTTTACCAGGGAGGAAGTGGAGATGTGGGGAGGGGTGTGGACTCAGCTCTCTGCAGGAAATATTAGTAGCAGAGCCAGGCCTCTAGCTCGGAGTCGCCTGCCACCCAGCCCCTGGCCCATAACCCTCATGCCCTCCTGTCTCCTGCACATGGCGCCCCTCCCCCCACGGATAGACAAATATGCACGTTTGTCCAGCCCCGCCCACATAAGTGTGTCCCTGGACACACTCAGACAGGGGCTGTGGCCGTCTCCCTTCCCCACCTCCATGACCCCATGTCAGCCACAAAGACGCATGGATCCCTGTGCCCACGAACCTCCCCGCTGTGGGGGTGACAGCTGGCTGTCCAGGCAAGCCCTCTTGGACGTGCCCTTCCCATGACACATGCCACACAGGACAAGCCGCCCTGACGACGGGAGAAACCCCTCCTCGCTCCTGACCTCATGATTTTACATTCCTGGAGAGAGCAATATCTGAGGGCTTGGGGTAAATACCACGGAGCTTTGGGCCTCCCTTGGCTGAACTCCGTCTTTCCCACCCGTTCCCCATCTCTGCCCCCCACCCCACCGTCCACCCCCCAGCTGTCGGCTGCCCTGATGTTTGATGCCGTGCATGTGGTGGTGAGCGCCGTCCGGGAGCTGAACCGCAGCCAGGAGATCGGCGTGAAGCCTCTGGCCTGTACATCGGCCAACATTTGGCCCCACGGGACCAGCCTCATGAACTACCTGCGCATGGTGAGCCGGGAGCGGGGCGGGCCGAGGGGGCGCGGCAGCCTGCTTCGGGCGTGGGGGCACTCACTATGTCCCCCCGCGCCCCACTCCCTGTGCCTCCGACCTTGCTCCCCGCCTCTGTGCTCCCTCTGGCCCCGGCCTTCCTCCGTCTGTGCTGTTCTCGCCCCATTTCTCTGTCCCGCCTCCTCTCTGTTCACCTGCGGTCCTTCCTGGTCCCTCTCCCTCTCTCTCTCTGTCGTCTCCTCCCTCTGGGCCCCTGCCACCCCTCCCTCTGCCCTCCTCCCGCCCTGCTAGGTAGAGTATGACGGGCTAACTGGGCGGGTCGAGTTCAACAGCAAAGGGCAGAGGACCAACTACACGCTGCGCATCTTGGAGAAGTCTCGGCAGGGCCACCGGGAGGTGAGCTTCCCCAGGGTGATGGCAGGGGGCCTTGATGGGGTTGGGGGGTGAGGGTAGGGCAGGGCCCGAGGGCTGAGGCATCTTCTGGTGGGGCAGAGCCCGTGCTGACGGCGCCCTCTCTGCCTCAGATCGGGGTGTGGTACTCTAACCGGACGCTGGCCATGAACGCCACCACCCTGGATATCAACCTGTCACAGACGCTGGCCAACAAGACGCTGGTGGTTACGACCATCCTGGTGAGTGGCGCTCGTCGGGGTGGGCCATGGATGCAGCGGCCTCTGCTGAGCGGTGCCCCCGCCTGGTCCTAGTGAGGAGGCGGGATGCATTGCCAGGGCTGGCCCAGCACCTGGAACAGGGGAGATGTCACCCGGGCACCCGACGACCCCTGATTGTGGACAAGATGTTACCTGCCTAATTGCTGCTGGAGCCTCAGCGGGCACAGACTCTGACCTTATTAGAGCCAGGTCCAGCCCCGGGAGCTGCCAGCCTGCCAATGCCTGGCAGAGACGGTAACCACTGTCAGCATGAGCATTCCACTGGCACCGCAGGCAGGGGCCTCGCACAGCGCCCGGCCCAGGGTGGCCCCCGTGAATCACCATCGCGGGAAAGGTCATTTTGTCACATTGGCCCTCCAAGCCTATTGACACACACCAGCTTATTTAATATCCATCTTGAAGAGGCTCAGAGAGGTGAAGCGACTTGGCCAGGTCACACAGCAAGTCTAAGGCATGGCCGAGATGGATGCCACGTCTCTGCATCTACGCAGCTTGGGTCTTAAGCACTATGCTCTGAAGGCCAGTCCTCCCCTTCCTGAGCCCTGGCACGATCATGGCCCTGTGGCCCCTGGGGCGCCAGTCCTACGTTTCGCCAGGTCAGAGACCAAGGAGCCGTTGTGTGTCAGTGAGGATTTCGAACCTGCTTTTACGTCAGGCAGTGTGCTAGGCCCTGGCAGGCGTCGCTCTTTAAACCTCTCAGCTGCTCGGTGAGGTCTGTCCTGTCTTTCTCCTTTTGACGGTCAGGTAGCAGTTTACAAGCTGGGTCCTGGCTGGAGCTGAGGAACATACTTGCAACCCCTGCCCTGTCCCCTGAACCCTCTGCCTCCTGCCAGGAGGTCAGGGAGGGGAGATGCTCAGGACCTGGGGAGCAGGAGGGTGCCCCGAGCCGCTGGGCTTTGGAGCAGCTGGGTCCCTGGCCGGGTGGTATCTGTTGTCTGGGGGGAACCCCCCGGTCACTGTGAGCTGGGCTGGCCGATAGCTGTGGACGCTGAGCTTGGGAGGATTACACGGGTTCCGCAGGACGGCAGAGGCCCCAAAGCAGTGTGTCGCACGCTGAGCCATTCCCTTGGTCCCTGGGGAACTCCAAACCTAGTGTGGGCCTCGCGTCCCTCTGGAGAAGGGCCAGCGAGCCTGCTGGGGAGGGACAGATGGCCTGTAGACGGGAAACCAGACGCTTCCTAACAGCCTCACCGAGGGGCCCTGAGGGCCAGGCCAGGCTGACTGGGAGAAGGAGCACCTCCTTGCACACGTGGAAGCGAAGTGCACCCCAGAGGCTTCCTGGGGTTCTGGGTGGGGAGCAGGGGCAGACGTCAGGGCGGGTATGTCAGGAGAGCACAGCCATGACCTGGGGGCTTCCGGCCTCTTCCCGCACTTGTCTCCCCTTTTCCCCAGGGCCCCTGAGCCCGTGTTGCCCTCCTCCTAACCTTCATTTTTCTTGTGATGGAGTCATTCATTTGCTCATCCATTCTACAAATATTTACTGAAGCTGCACCAGATCTGATACAAATCCCAGAGTATCACTGGGATGAGTCACAGGTGGTCTCGTGGTCTCTCTGTCCTCCAGTGGCCCCGGGGAGGGGATCCCAGTCTGATGAAGGAGGTGGACCTGGACACAATCATTCCCAGCCAGGGTGATAGGGGGCCCCACAGAAAGGAGGGGCTGCCTGAACGTTCAAAAGCCTGAGGAAGGAAGGCTTCACGGAGGAGGTGGCATTAGATGGGGCTTTAGAAGCTGTGTAGGAGTTGGGTGCACAGAGGAGGGGGCCTGGCCTCCCAGGCAGCAGGAACTCCCAGGAGGAGGGGCCTCAGGAAGTGTTTGCCTGGTTGAATGTGGAAGCAGCAGCCTCAGTGTGCCTCTTTGTTCATGAACTTTCTCAGACTCATGTTTCTGGGCAGGGCCTGTGCCAGGCACTTGGCAACACAGGCGTGAGTCAGCCTGGGCACCGGCGGGAGGGGCACGAAGTTGTCAGGACCTGTCTTATTTCGCGCTCTGGTCCCCAGGGCTTGGGATGGCGCCTGCACCCAGCGAGCATGGAGGAGTGGTGAACGCCGTGACAGGTGGGGAGGGCCTCTGAAGAGCTTAGTCATGCTCATTCTGTACCTTGGAGGGGTTGCCCTGGTGGCTCAGCAGCCAAGAATCCGCCTGTAATGCAGGAGATGCAGGTTTGATCCCTGGGTTGGGAAGATCCCCTTGAGGAGGGCACAGCAACCCACTCCAGGATTCTTGCTTGGAGAATCCTGTGGACAGAGGAGCCTGGCAGTCTACAAAGAGTCCAGCGTGACTGAAGTGGCTGGCATGTACCTTGGAGACTGTTAAACCGGAAGGGACAGGGCCAGATCTGGATGTTTGGAAAAGCTGGGCCCTGAGGGAGACTGCAGGAGAGAGATGCTCCAGGTCAGATGGGAGGATGAGGCTTGAGCTGGGCTGGGGGTGTGGGGAGGGAGGGACCTGATGTGGGGTGCTGATGGGCTGGCCTGAGGGAAGGAGCAGGAGGAGGTCCTTGATGGGGTGGAGGCTGGGGTTATCCCCAGGGTGGGGTCCACATGTCTGGAGCTGAGAGATCAGGCTGGTGCCAAGACTGAAGGAGGTCCCACAGGGAAGCTGCGGGTGTGGGACAGGTCCCAGGGGATGATGCCGTGCTGGGCCATCCCAGAGAGTTTTCTCCTTTCCTGGCATTCCTTTTCATTAAGGCATGACATCTTATCTTGCTCTTTGGTTTTCTGGGGTCAGACAGACCTCACTTGCATTCCTGACTTCACCTGGACCTCAGTGTCCGACTCTCTAGGTTCCATACCTTTATCTGTAAATGGGTCTAATAGTCCCACCTTGAAACGCTGTGGCAGGATTGCATGAGATCAGAGGACCCCCCTGGCAATGTCCTGCTGGCAAAACATGCTGAGCACATGGGAATCCCTTTTTTCTCTTTTTTCTGACCTGGTATCCTCAATAAGAATAGCAACTGAGACTTCCCTGGCGGTTCAGTGGTTACGACTCCAGACTTCCATTGCAGGGGGCATGGGTTCAATCCCTAGTGAGGGAACTAAGATCCCAGCTCAAACAAGCCACATGGCATGGCTGCCCCACAAAAGAGTAGCAATCATCATGCCCAGCGTCTTTGAGCTGTGTGCCGAGTCCTTTGCTGGAGTTACTCAGTGTTCATGGCAGTCCTGAGGCTGGTACAATGGTGACTCCCAATTTTCAGACAAAAATAAGGCACAGGAGGGTTAGGGGACATGAGTGGCCCAACTGGAAGATGGCAGGGCGCACGTGTCTCTACCTTGAACCACAACACGTCGATCTCTGCTTCTTTCCAAGCCTTCACTTCCGTTCTAGACCTGGCCCAGCTGTCTGTACACTTGGTGACCAGGGTGGGTCTCTTCTGTCTGTTCTCAGCTTCCTCCTGTAAAATGAAGGAATTAAAATATTCATGACAGAGTGAAGGGTGGTGGACTAGATCAAGGTTCTTTAAACTGAGCTCCAGGAAGTCATGGATATGGAGTTGGGTCCTGGCTTCATCAAAGGGTCAAGGCAAGCAGCTTGTGAAGAATTTTCCAGAACCCATCCTACTTTAACATTTTTGGTTTTAGTTTCAAGGGTTTTTTTTCCCTAGCAGTGTAACATGCATACAGAAACTTTCACAAATCATGAGCGTACTTACTGATCACTGAATTTTCAGTAACTGAGCACACTTGTGGGACCAGCCGTCCACATGCCCCTTCGGGTCTCTTAACTCCTGCCACGGTCTCAACTTTTATCACCACAGAGTAGATTTGCCTGCTTTGAACTTCACATAAATGGCATCATATTCTGTATTCTCTCTTGTGCATACATTTGTGAGATTCACCAACTTTGTTGCAAATGGTTTAGTCGCATTGTGGTCCAGTCGCAAAGTCACGTCCGACTCATGGCGACCCCATCGACTGTAGCCCGCCAGGCTCCTCTGTCCATGGGATTCTCCAGGCAAGAATACTGGAGTGGGTTGCCATTTCCTTCTCCAGGGGATCTTCCTGGACCAGGGATCGAACAATGTCTCCTGTTTGGCAGGCAGATTCTTTACTGCTGAACCACCAGGGAAGCCTTTAGTGTTGTTAACCTGTTGTGTTACATGAACGAACCTCGATTTATTTACCCACCAAATTGATGGGTGTTGGAGCTGTTTCTAGTTCTTTTGCTGTTGTGAATAGTCTTGCTGTGGATACTCTGCCACATGCCCTTTGGTGAACGGATAGGCATTCCTGTCAAGTGTATAGGCAAGAGAAGAATCGTTGGGGTTTTCAGCTTCTGCAGATACTAACAAAGCATCTTCCTAAGCCATGGTACCCATCTCTATTCCCACCCATGGTGTATGAAGGAGGATTCCAGTCGCTACTCACTTCTGCTGGTGCTGAGTACAGAAAGCCACCGACCCTATTGTGATTTTCATGTACGTTTCCTTAATGGTCAGGGAAGTTGACCACTTTTCATTTATTGCCTATCTGAAATCTCCTTTTGGGAGGTCCCTGCTCAAAGCTTTCTGTATATTCAGAAACTTGGGATATCTGACCTTTTTATTGATTTGTAATATATTTGTGTATTCTGGATATAAGTTCTTTGTCGGAATATGCATTGCAGAGATCTTCTCCCACTTTGTGACTTTCCTTTTCACTCTCGGAGGTTTGTTTTTTCTTTTTTTCAGCCGCGCTTGTGTGGCTTTTGGAATCTTAGTTCCCTGACCAGAGATCAAACCCGGGCCCTTGGCAGTGAAAGCGTGGAGTCCTAACCACTCAACCACCAGGGAATTCCCCTCAGTGGTATCTTTTGAGGAAAAGATTTTTAATTTTCCTAAAGTCCATTTTATCCATTTTCCCCCCTTTCTGCTTAATGCTTTTAGAATTTAAGAATTCTTGGGACTTCCCTGGTGGTCCAGTGATTAAGACCCTGCATTTCCACTGTAGGGGGCATGGGTTTGATCGCTGGTTGGGGAACTAAGATCTAACATGTGGTAAGGCATGGACAAAAAAAAAAAAGAATTCTCTGCCTACCCCAAAATCATAAACATACTATTTTCCTGTATGTTTCTTTGTAATAATTTTGTCTTTTACATTTAGATCTACAGTCCACCTAGAATTGCTTTTTATGTATCATGTGAGGAGGAGTGATCAGAATACTTTTTTCCCATATGGATGTTTTATTGAAAGGCATCATTTATCAAAATGTTCATTCTTTCTTTTCTCGCTACAGTCTTACCCTTGTCATAAATCATGCATGCTTGCATGCTAAGTCGCTTCAGTTGTGTCTGATTCTGTGTGACCCTATGGACTGTAACCCGCCAGGCTCCTCTGTCCATGAGATTCTCCAGGCAAGAATAGGGGAGTGGGTTGCCATGCCGTCCTCCAGGGCATCTTCCCGACCCGGGGTTTGAACCCACAACTCTTATGTCTCCTGCATTGGCAGGCAGGTTACCACTAGCGCCACCTAAATCAAGTATACATTTACCTGTGGATGTACAGATTCTTCATTCTACTGTCTGTCTGTCTGTCTTTGCTCTACTACCACATTGTCTTAAAACACCACGGCTTTAAGTTGTGTTAAAGCTATGGTAAACCCTTCAGTTCTCATATTCTACTTTAGGATTGCTTTGGTTCTTTTGATCTTTTGCATTTTCATATACATTTACATATCATCTTTAAGATGTTTTAAATATTTTAAAATTAAAAATGTTAAACTGGGGGTGGGACAGAAGTAATTAAATAGAATTAAATAGCATTCAATTTAATTCTCCATTAAATTGAATTCAAGGCTTGCAGGGTGGGTAAGGAGTGAAAAAAATCTGTCTCTTTCCCTCTCCAGTCCCCATTTTTTCCCCATCCTCCCAGAAATATCTGAGCATATACAAGCACATCCCCACTCTTGCCTTCACAAAGAATAGCATATTGTACACGTTGTTCTGTAGCTTGTTTTTTTCCTCTTAATATATCTTATAGAACTTGTTATTTCAGTAGTTGCCTGGGATTCTTTGATGACATCAATAATCTTTTTAACCTGTTCCAAATTAGGCTGTTTCAGTCTTTGTTCCTGCTACAAGAGGCGCTGCCGTGACTCCCCTGGACCTGCATTCTTGTGCGCAGGTGCATAGCCACTCGGATGAATTCTCAGAATCAGACTTAGCAACATCCCACTGTCTGCAAAGCTGGGTTTTCTGCAGAAGATTCTTTTTTGAAGGAGTCCGAAAACCTTGGATTAGAGGCTCCTTCAGGCCCCCAGCTCTGATGGTCTGGGACTGCAGATTGAATGCTAGATCACTTGTTTTCTGACCTTGAGTTCTGTTCCCAGGCCTCAGCCCTTATTTTTGGCTCTGTCAGTTCCCACCCTGATCCTGAGGCTTTGAACCCAAATCTACAGCCCAGATGCCTCAGTCTTGAATTGGGAGAGCGGCCTGATGGAAGGAATGAGGGCTTTGGCGAGTACAGCAATGGGTTTCAAATCCAGCCTCTGCTCCATCTCCCCTTCCCACTGCCTTGCTTCGGCTGTGTGACCTTGGGCAAGGCACTTGACTTCTCTGAACTTCAGTTTCCTCCTCTGTATGTCCAGAGGTCTGTACCAGAACCTTCCAGCTCTAACACTTGCTTGTTTAGAGAATTCCTAATTTCTGATTCTCTGGCTTCGGTACCTGGGCTTCCCCTTCCTCACCCCCATCTCTGTATCTGGCTACTCACAGGTCTGCTCTCTGATTCTGTCCACTTGAGTTTAGTCTGGCGCAGAGCTTAAGAGCAGAGCTGTGGACTCAGCCTGACTTGTCCATCTCAACCACTTACTACTTCACTTCTAGGGACCTGTGTCCTCATCTCTCAAATAGAGGTAATAATACCGACCTCCTACGCTGACAGGACAGCTGTCGCACAGCAAGCCCACGAAATGCTAGCTGCCGCTGCTATTATTAGCATCGTCTCATCCCTGCTCTCGGCTCCACAAGTTTGGATTTAGAAATGTGGCTTTGGAGAGAGAGAAAAGTACTGACTTCCCTCCGCCCCATCTCCCCTCAGCTCAGGGGCTTTGCTGGGGTCCAGGAATCCAGTCTGTAGCATCTTATAGGTACCTTCTAGTACCTATCAGGCTTCCCTGGTGGTTCAGATGGTAAAGAGTCCGCCTGCAATGCAGAAGACCCAGGTTCGAGCCCTGGGTAGGGAAGATCCCCTGGAAAAGGGAATGGCTACCCACTCCAGTATTCTTGCCTGGAGAATCCCATGGACAGAGGAGCCTGGTGGGCTACAGTCCTTGGGGTCAAGAAGAGTCAGATGTGACTGAGTGACTAACACCATAGTACCTACCACTGTAGAACAAACTGCCCCCAAACCTGGAGGCTTCCAACAATGATGATCATTTCTCATGATGCTATGGGTCAACTGAACAGTTTTGTTTTGTTTTTCTAATGTGGCCGCAGCATGCAGCTTGTGGGATATTAGTTCCCCGACCAGGAATTGAGCCAGCACCCTCGGTGGTGAAAACACAGAATCCTAAGCACTTGACCCCCAGGGGAGTCCCTAAAACTGATGTATTGATTTACTTAATTATTTTTGACTGCATCTCGACGCTTGTGGCATTTTTGTTTCCCAACCAGGGATCGAACCCAGACCCTTGGCAGGGAGAGTGCAGAGCCCTAACCACTGGACCACCAGGGAATTCCCTGAGCAGTTCTGCTGCGCTCACTGCGGTTGTGTGCAGCTGGTGTCTAGGCTGGGCTGTTGGCCAGCATACCTTGGTCCATTCATCCTTACTCATCCTTCAGCAGGCTGGCCCAGGCTTCCTTACGCTGAGGTCCCAAGAGGTCTGCCTGAGGACCCAGGCGCTGAAAGTCACACAGCACTACTTCCGCCACACTCTGTTGGCCAAAGCAAGTCTTGAGGCCAGCTCAGACCCAAGAGGAAATCCACTCTACCTCTTGACGGGAGGAGCTGCAGAATACTGTGCGTCTACCCCAGAGCTCAGGAATTCTGTATTGAATGAGAGGCAGCAGGATGACCTCTGTGAACCTCAGTTTGTGTTTTTTTTTAATTCATTCATTCATTCATTTTTGGCTGGCTGGGTCTTCATTGCTGCACACATGTGGGCTTTCTCTAGCTGCAGCGAGCCGGGGCTGCTCTCTAGTCGCAGTGCACAGGCTTCTCATTGTGGCGGCTTTTCTTGTTACAGAGCATGGCTCTAGAGTGCGGGCTCAGCAGTTGCAGAGCACAGGCTTAGTTGCCCCAGGGCATGTGGGATCTTCCTGGACCAGGGATCGAACCCTAGTCCACTGCATTGGCAGGTGGATTCCTGACCATTAGACCACCAGGGAATTCCAAGCCCTAGTTTCCACGTATGTAAAGTGAGTCTAAGAATACCACCCATGTAAGGTTGCTGTGAGGAAATAAAGTGATAAGATCCAAAGAACACACGCAGTGCAGGAGCTGGTACTCAGCAGGTGTTCAGTCCATATGGTAACCATTGTGGATATTATTGGCCAAGGTTCTTCTGGCTGCTTCCTAAGTCATAACTCCTTTTATTCCTAAGTCCAAGGTGACACTGTACAACCATTTAGACAATAACTGCACAGATAAATTTCCCTTTTGTTACCATCATCTTCCTATACCTCATCTTAGTAACACTTGGAATATTCTCTCTGCTTTTGTCTCATTTGGCACAATAAAAGTCAGTAAAGTCTGCTCAGACCCCTCAGAAATAAGCATTAGCGTAGCAAAACGGCTGTAGGCCAGAGACTGCAAACTGTTAGGTGTTTGTTTAGCCTGCAAAGCATTAAAAAAAAGATGGTATTAGAATTTGAATTCTTGCTAACCTTTATAATCAGGAGATTTTACAAAACAACCTGGGTTTCCAAATTCTCTTAACATTGGACCATCTGGCATCTCAGGCCTGCTACTCTCATGACAGCGTTGGGCTGGAGCTAAATCCTGGTAGGGCAGATCCTCTTGGATCCCTTGGTGGCTCGTGAAGTCAGTTGAGTGGGTCGCTATCGATTGTGTAGGAAAATGAGACAGAGCAGGACAGAAAATACCAGGATATTCTGCCATAGTTGTAAGAAGGACTGCTTTGTGGAACTAAGTGTAGTGACGCACACGCAGCTGCAGTCACACAGGCATATGTGTGTGACTTGGATTACAAGTAATTCGTCTCAAGGGGCTTCCCACGTGGCACTAGTGCAAAGAACCTAGGGGACGCAAGAAACATGGGTTCCATCTCTGGGTCGGGAAGATACCCAGAGGAGGGCATGGAAACCCACTCCAGTATTCTTGCCTGGAGAATCCCATGAACAGAGGAGCCTGGTGGGCTATAATCCATGAGGTCGCAACAACTGAGCGCCCATGCACGCCGTGCAGACTGATTCACTCGGGTCACCTGCCTTGCTCATAGCCATTTGAGTTTTTTTTTTTTTTAATGGGCTGCGCTGCTTGGCTTGTGGAATCTTACTTTCCTGACCAGGGATTGAACCCAGGGCTCTAGCAGTGAAGGTGCCGAGTCCTAACCACCAGACTGCCAGGGAGGTTCCCATTTGAACTGAGATAAATGAATGTTAACTTGGCTGGTGGAGATCAAACCAGCTCCCTGGGATCTGCTAGGGGCTGGCAGGTTCCCTGTGCTTTTTCCATGGCTCTGAGTATTTATGTTTTTTAGTAGTTATTGATATTTTTTTGAGGTATAGTTGATCTACAGTGTTGTTAGTTTCAGGTCTATAATATGGTAATCACCTTTTACACACACACACACACATATATATTCTTTTTTTCAGCTTCTTCTCCCTTATAGGTTATTACAAAATATGAATATAGTTCTCTGGGCTGCACAGTAGGTCCTCATTGATTATCGATTTGTGGTGCTGGAGAAGACTCTTCAGAGTCCCTTGGACTGCAAGGAAATCAAATCAGTCAATCCTAAAGGAAATCAACCCTGAATATTTATTGGACGGACTGATGCTGAAGCTGAAACTCCAATACTTTGGTCACCTGATGGGAAGGGCTGACTCACTGGAAAAGACCCTGCCTGCCCTGATGCTGGGAAAGACTGAACGCCAAAGGAGAAGGGGGCGACAGAGGATGAGACGGTTGGATGGCATTACCGACTCAGTAACACTGAGTTTGAGCAAACTCCAGGAGACACTGATGGACATAGGAGCCTGGAGTACTGCAGTCCATGGGGTGGCAAAGAGTTGGACACCACTTAGCGACTAAACAACAACAATATGTTAATTCCAACCTCCTAATTTATCCCACCTCTCCCAACCCTGCCCTGGCTCTGAGCATTAGTAAACAGGGGGTGTAGGTAGGCCAGGACTCCGTCACCCCTGCTCTGGGAGCAGGTTCCGGAGCTAGCTGCTGGCGTGGACTCTGGGACCCAGACGTCCCCTCGATGCCCCGTCTCTGACCCCACCCCCTCTTCTTGCCTGCTTCCCCAGGAGAACCCGTACGTCATGCGCCGGCCCAACTTCCAGGCTCTGTCCGGGAACGAGCGCTTCGAGGGCTTCTGCGTGGACATGCTGCGGGAGCTGGCCGAGCTGCTGCGCTTCCGGTACCGCCTGCGCCTGGTGGAGGACGGGCTGTACGGGGCGCCCGAGCCCAATGGCTCCTGGACGGGCATGGTTGGCGAGCTCATCAACCGGGTACGGCGGGGCTGGGGCTGCGGAAGGGGTGAGGGCCGGGTGAGGAGGGAGGGAGGGCAGTCAATGGGGCCTCAGGGCCAGCCTGGCATGTACACTAGGCACCAGCCCATGGTGTGCTGTGCCCCTGTGGCTGGTGAGCACCACGGGGCCAGCACAGACGGGAAGGGGACAGTGCATCACTTCCGGTGTCAAAGGCCATGCACATCACTTCCTGTGTCCGGCTTCCAGATGCTTCCTTCTTGCCGCCTCGGCTTTGTCTTTGTTCAAAGTTCAGACGGGAAAGAATCTACCCGTGATGTGGGAGTTCCCCTGGAGAAGGGAATGGCTATCCACTCCAATATTCTTGCCTGGAAAATCCCATGGACAGAGGCTACAGTCCATGGGGTTGCGAAGAGTTGGACATGATTGAGCGACTAACAAAGACTTGAGTGAATGAAGGAGACGAGAAGTCGGAAATGGAGGGACTGGACAACGGGAGGAGGTGGAGAAAGCTTCCTGTGGGAGGCGGAGCTAGGAGGGGCAGCTGGGGACTGCACCTCAGGTGTGCTGTGCCCTGGCACTTGCCAGCAGGTGGACTTCGAGGTTACCCACTGCTCTCGCAAGTCCACTCTTCCCGTAGATGTGTGTAGAATGTCTAGTGTGTGCCTGGAGAAGGCAATGGCACCCCACTCCAGTACTCTTGCCTGGAAAATCCCATGGACGGAGGAGCCTGGTAGGCTGCAGTCCACAGGGTCGTTAAGAGTCGGACACGAGAGCGACTTCCCTTTCACTTTTCAGTTTCATGCACTGGAGAAGGAAATGGCAACCCAATTCAGTATTCTTGCCTGGAGAACCCCAGGGGCGGGGGCAGACTGATGGGCTGCCCTCTATGGGGTCGCACAGACTCGGACACGACTGAAGCCACTTAGCAGCAGCAGCAGCAGTGTGTGCCTTGCACCTTGCTAGGCCTAGGGTATAGTGATGAGCCTAGGGGACCTGGACCCTGCTTCCAAGAGCTCAGGGCCCCATTGAGATGTAGAAAAACAAATGACCACAAGACAGAACCTTCCGGACTTTGAGGGGGAAAACTCAAGGGAGGGACCCAGAGGCTCCTGACCCAGCCGGGGATCCAGGGAGGGCTTCCTGGAAGAGGTGACACCCCAGCAGATTCCCAAAGAGTGTGAAATAGTCAGCTGGGTGAAGTGGGGTTTGGGAGGAGGAGAACTTATTTGAAGGAGAAGAAATGGCATTTACAAACAGCTGGGTGGGGTGTGTGTAAGAGAGAGAGGGATGTATCAGAAGAGCAGCTGGGCCCTGAGTGTGGGCAGGATGTGAGGGTAAGGTGAGGAGGGGAGAGGAAGGGCAGGTGGGAGGTGGTAGGCGAGGGTGCAGTGGAAAGACTATTTTGGAGTCAGGCCCACCCTGGTATGAGTGCTGTCGTGAGTCATTTCTCTCCTCCCAGCCTCAGTTTCCCCTTCCTAGGATGGGGGCTAATGATAGCTGACAGGTCTGTAATGAGGGTTACAGACACACCACACGTGTTGCTGGTCATATGTAGTTCCTGAGTTCCTCTTTGTTTCTGGTTGCCCTGCAGGCTTTAAAGATCTTGGTTCCTCAACCAGGGATTGAACCCAGGGCCCCAGCAGTGAAAGTGTGGATTCCTAATCACTGGACCACCAGGGAACTACTGGAACCACCCTGTAGTTCCTTTTTCTTCCAGACACTAGAAGCTGCATGGGCAAATGCCCAGAAAAGACAAACAGGCCCCTGGCTTAGGGCATGTCCAGGGCAGGTGTGTGGAGCAGGGACCTTTGGCCATAAACAGTCAGGGTGGCCTTGACATTGGACTTGGCAGAGGGCATTGGAGACTGTCACTTTCTTGTCTCTTTCATCCAGAACTCACTGCATGCGAGCCCCTGAATGTCACCAGGGTAAACTCAAAAAGGCCACTTTGCTTGACAAGGACGTTGATCCCTTAGGGCACTGATTTTCAAAAGTTGTTTTGACTGCAGAACTTTTTTTCCAATTGAAAGGGCCCTCAGAACCCTGGACAAAACAGCTGCTCTGGTGGAGAAGGAGGTGGGGGTGTCCCCCAGGGTACTGGTGACTCAGTCTTCCCCCCGACCCAAGCCAATTCCAACTGGCAGGCCTGAGGCACTGTTCTGCAGGCACCAGCTGGTTGAAAGCTTCAGCCCTGGGTGGGTTTAAGAGTCTGAAGCCAGGACCTGAGGAGCCCAGAGGCAGAAGCTAGTGCCTTAATGCCCACCTCACTGGCAGCCTTACCTGTGACCTCATCGCCATAGCCTGGTCCCCAGTCATGTAAACTCAGAACTTTGTGTTCATCGGGGCCCCCAGAAATAAGATTCCAGGAGAGTAACAACCACCCCCAACCAAAGTCACCGTCAACTGGACGCCTGTCCATTCATCAAGGAAGAAGTCCTATTTATAAGTGTATGACCTTGGGCAAGAGTTTAACTCCTTGTGCCTTAGGACTTGGTGTGAAGGTGCTTGGGGTGAGCACCTGGGGTGAGGATTGGGAACTTTGCTGATTGGTGGCTGCTAATCATAAAAGTTTATGCTCCTGGGTCCTGGGTCTTGTTTGAATCTCTGCAGAGCATTTGTTGTGTGACATTGGGCAAGTTATTTAACCTCCCTGTAAAACTGAAGAAATAACAGATGCTGGCACATAGGGTCGTTGTGAGTGTAAAATGAGTTAATCTGCGTAGGGGCTTGGAACAGGGCCCTGCAAGTAGTGGGCGCTGTGTGCCTGAACTCTCTTTCTATCGTTGTTAGTGTTATTCCTGCCAGCATGGACATCCATTCATGCATTCATCTGCCCTCCAGCCAGCTAGCATTTACTGAGTGCCTGCTGTATACCAGTAGGAAAAATCACCTGATGCTGGCAAAGATTGAAGGCAAAAGGAAAAGAGAGCGGCAGAGGATGAGATGGTTAGATAGCATCATTGACTCTATGGACATGAACTTGAGTGGGAGATAGTGGGGGACAGGGAAGCCTGGTGGGCTGCAGTCCATGGGGTCACAAAGAGTCGGACATGACTTAGCAACTGCATACCAGATGCTGTGGTACACCCTGGGGATTCAGTGGCCTGGGTTTGCTCTTAGGGTTAAAGACTTTGGTCCTCAGCTGGCGGCCATGGGGTGCACCCCCTGCACACAAAGGGTTGAGCTGGCTCAAATGAGGAGACGGTCGTGGGGTGGGGAGTGGCAGGGGCTGCCAGAGGGTCTTTAGGGATGGAAGGGGAGGCTGGAGAGGGCCTGGACTTGGTGACTGCCTGGGGTGAGGGACGGAGGAGAGAGGACGTGAGCGCGCCTCCTGTTTCTGATTTGGGCAACCGGGCACCAGCGATGACATTTAGGGGAAGAACACTGGAGGAGGAGCAGGCTGACTGCAAAGGATGGGCAAGGTTTGGCCTCGCCGAGGCTCATCTGCCTGCTGTGGAAGGCCAGGCACACTGAGCTTCACACAGACACTCCCCACTGTTTTCCCGATGGTGGCAGCTGACGTCAGTGAACTTCACGCCACGTGCCGGGAACTTTGCACGTGTCACTTACTTCTGACAATCCTTCCTGGCCCAGACGATCACTGCCCTCCTACCGATGTGAGATCAGGGGCTCAGCCGTGAAGGGACCAGCCCCCAGCACGCAAGGCTGCAGATGGGTGTGTCTGACCCGAGGCCTTTCCAGACACTCGGCAGGTCCTTGGGAAGCCTGGAGTGGTCAGGGTGATGCTCACACCATGCCAGGCCCTTGTCCGAACTTTATGAACTTAACACAACTCCTTGACTCCTCACGGCCACCCCTTTGAGGAAGGCCTGGTGTTAGCTCAGATTTCTGTAATGGACAGAGTGAGGCACTCAGATACCATGCCCAGAGCACATGGCTGGTGACAGGCAGAGCCAGGGCTGGCACCCCGGCAGGCTGGCCCAGAGCTGATGACTGACTTCCAGAGGGAAAACAGCCCGGGGCACCAGCAGCCCCCCAACCACCCCAGGACCAGGTGCAGGGCGCAGACGCCAGGCTCCAATTATGGTCCATTTATTCCACCCAGTGGCCACTGCTGGAATTGGCTTTATCCCTGCTGTCACTGGCAGGCTGTGAACTCAGCCCCGCCCCTCTCAGCCGCCTGCTCTGGGCCTCCATCTCTCTCCATTCCAGTTTGTCCTCTAGTTTCAGACACGACTGAGCGAGCAACACACTTCAGTTGTCACCCCCCAGGCCTGCAGGCTAAACTCTATGCACTTTGGTCTGGCACTTAAGAGATCAGGAAGCGAATTTCCAGGTGGAAATCAGCAGGCAGGAGGTGTGTGGGGGCGCCCTTAGAAACCTACCTTGTGAGGTGGTGCGCAGGAAAGAACCCATCTGCCAATGCAGGAGATGCAGGAGACCCAGGTTCCATCCCTGGGTGGGGAAGATCCCTTGAAGGAAGGCATGGCAACCCACTCCAGTATTCTTGCCTGGAGAGTTGCATGGACAGAGGAGCCTGGTGGGCTACAGTCCATGGGGTCGCAAAGAGTCAGACACGACTGAAGTGACTTAGCACGAGGGAAGGGAGGAGCAGGCTTGGGCAGAGAGGGAGGAGTTGAGCTGTGAGGCAGTCGTGACCATCCTGCGGGCAGCTCTGGAGCTGGGGTGGCCATTAAAGATGTCCCCCTGAGGGAAGGGACCAGGCTTTTATGCCCCCCACCGACAAATCATTGAAGAGGGGCTGTCCTCAGGGGACATCAAGGGGCTTCTTCCACCTACAGAGCAAACAGCCACCAACACCTGGGCCCGTGAGTGTCCCGTCCTGAAGAAGGGTCCAGGCAGCCACCACGGTGTCCACAGCTGTGAGCTGGTCAGACACCAGATGGAGCCGGCCTCAGGTTGGAAGTGTTCCCATGTGATCTCTGACAAGCCACTTCACCTCTCTGATCTCAGTTTCCCCTCTTGAAATGGGAATGATGTTCCCTCTGTCACAGATTTGCGGGGAGTGGGCAAGGGGGGATTCAAGGCCCAAGGACAGAGCCTGGGTCACTGGGGTCTTGCAGGTATGGAATTTGGGTGTGTTTTGTTTTTTGTTTTCCTTTTTGACCTCGCTACATGGCTTGAGGATCCTAGTTCCCCAGACAGGGATGGAACCCAGGCCCCGTGAGTGAAAACACTTGATTCCCAACTACTGGACCACCAGGAATTCCTTCTTTTTTTCTCTCTCTTTTTGGATTGTATTTTTATTGTGTTGTGCAGCCACGGGAAGGTTTTAAGCAGGGAAGGTGCCATGATCTAATTTCTTTATTCTTTTTTTATTGAGGTGAAGTTCATATAAAAGTAACCATTTTAAAGCATACAATTCAGTGGCGTTTAGTATATTCACAGTATTGTATAACCATTGCCTCTCTCTAGTTTCAAGACGTTTTCATGACCCCCAAAGAAAACCCAAACCCAACAGCAGTCACTGTCATTTGCCCCTTTTCCCAGCATCTGGCAATTACCACTCTGCTCTCTGTCTCCATGATTTACTTATTCTAGACATTTTGTGTAAATGGAACCAGCCAATATGTGGCCTTTTGAGTCTGGCTTCTTTCACACAGCATAGTGTGCTTGAGAGGTTCATCCACATTATAGCGTGATGAGTACTGCTTTTCTTTTTAAAAAAGTATTATTATTATTCTGGAGGAGGGCATGGCAACCCACTCCCGTATTCTTGCCTGGAAAATCCCATGGACGGAGGAGCCTGGCTGGCTACAGTCCATGGGGTCACAAAGAGTCTGACACCACTGAGCTACTGAGCACGCGTGCGTGCGCACACACACGCACACACACACACACACACACACGTTATTACTATTATTATTATTATTAGGCTACCCCGTGCAGCACGTAGGATCTTAGTTCCCTGACCAGGGATGCAACCTGCACCCCCTGCATTGCAAGTGTGGAGTCTTAACTGCTGCACCACCAGGGAAGTCCCCTGCCTTCCTTTTTGAGGCTGAATAATATTCCATTACATGGATATAGGGCCTTGATTTAATTTCAAAAACATTTAAAAATGATTACTCTGGGCAGGGCTTCCCTGGTGTCGCTAGTGGTAAAGAACCCACCTGCCGATGCAGGAGACAAAAAAGATGCAGGTTCGATCCCTGGGTCAGGAATATCCCCTGGAGGAGGGCATGGCAACCCACTTCAGTATTCCTGCCTGGAGAATCCCCTGGACAGAGGAACCTGGCAGGCTACAGTCCACAGGGTGGCAAAGACTCGGACGTGACTGAATGAGCGTGCATGCAGTGGTGGCTGAGAAATAACCGTAGTGGTCCAAGAGTAGAGACAGGACGGTCCATTTCAGAGGTTGTTGGAAGGTGTGGAAGAGAGAAGATGCTGTGCTGGGGTGGTAGCTATGTCAGGTGTACCGCCAGGTAGGGTGTGTGCCAGAGGCCACAAGGAGTCAAGTAACTGCAGGGTTTGGCTAAACAGCTGGGCAAAACCGGTAAAGCCAGTTTCCATGGTGGGGAGGATATAGGAGGGGCAGACTCTGAGTGGGGAGGATGAGAGTTCTCTCTGGGCGTGGATCATTGGAGATACCTACTTGAAATTCAAGTGGAGACAAAAGGATTTCCTTGTGCGACTGGGCATGAATTATTTAACTCATCCCCTATTGATGGATATTTGGATGGTTTCCAGTTTTTGCAAGCATAGACAATGCTACCATCAACTGGGCCTGTGGATTGGTGGGGGTGTTCCTGAGGGATAAATTCCAAGCAGTGGAAGCATTGGGTCAAAGGGTATGAATATTTTTTAAGTACATACTGCCAAATGGCCCTTCAAAAAGGTTCCACCAATTTATATTCCCACCCAGAGTGCACGAGAATGTCAAATTTCCCACACTCTTGCCAACAATGGGTATTATCAATCTTTTAAAAAAATCTTTGCCAACCCGAAAGGCTAAAAATAATCTTAGCGTTTTAACCTAAACACAGTGTCACGCGGCTGCACATTAACCCCCATGTGGATGTACTGTAATTTATTGAAGCGTTTTTTAGTTGTTTCCAGGTATTTTTATCCATCTGTTTGTGCTGTTATAAACAACCACAAGCAAACATCTTCATGCACAAAAGCTTAGTCTGCATTGTAGCTGACTAGAATTGACTCTCAATAGAATTACCAGGTGAAAGAGGAAAACCTTTTGTATGGCTTTTGTTATATATCGTGGAACTGCTTTCTGGAAAGACTGTACCAGGTTCTTCTTTCTTTTCTTTTTTTTTCCGGCTGTGCCACATGGCATAAAATATCTTAGTTCTCTGTATGCACGCATGGTCAGTCACTAAGTTATGTCTGACTCTTTGCGACTCCATGGACTGTAGCCCACCAGGCTCCTCTGTCCCTAGGATTTCCCTGGCAAGAATACTGGAGTGGGTTGCCGTTTCCTTCTCCAGTGGACCAGGGGTGGAACCCGAATCTCCTGCATTGGCAGGAGATTCTTTACCACTGAGCCATTGGAAAGCTCCTTAATACCCTGACCAGGGATCAAACCCATGACTCTTGCGGTGCAAGCTCAAAGTCTGAAACACTGGACCACCAAGGAAATCCCTTCTTTTCTCTTTTTTCAAGCCCAGTTTCTTTTAACACCAGCTTTGTCTCAGCACTGAGGATTTGATGGGTTTTTAGATTTTCAGACAACCTCCTATCATTTTCATAGATGGCAAGGCATTTTGGGTTTTCCTGCTTTTACTGGTGGACCACCATAAGGGTTCTGTGGCTGTGTGATCCATGCAGTCTGAGCCCAAGTTCCACTCAGGAGGGGCCCGATGGATCTGTGGACTCCCTCTGTGTTCCCCAGGTCTGGGTTGTATAATTGGGACAGACGTATATGGCAGCTGGCAGAATCCCACACTGGTTTTCTGACCCATGGAGTGTCAGGATCATTGTTGTAGAAAGAACCAGTGGAAGCCCCCAGAACGCCCCACATTTTCCAGGATGGAAATCCAAAAGCAATTCTACCGCCTTTGGAGGAACTGCAGATTAGTGCCACCATTAACGGCTCAAAAGAAGCTGGGGTGGTGATCTCATCTTTGTTCCACTGGCCTGTTTGGGGACTCCCCTAGCAGTCCAGTGGCTAAGACTGTGCTTCCAGTGCAGGGGGCATGGGTTTGATCCCTGGTCAGGGAACTAAGATCCTGCATGCCACAAGACACAGCCAAAAAACAAATAGACAAAAAACGACTGACCTGTTTGGCTTGTATGGAAGGCAGATGGATCTCGGAGAATGACTGTGGATCACTGTAAATGCAATCAGGCGGTGATCCCAATTGCAGTTTCTGGCCCAAATGAAGTGTCTTTACTGGAGCACATCGGCACAGCCCTTGGCAGCCGTTGTGAGCTACTGACTGACCTGGCAAATGCTTTTGTCTCCATACCACTTTCCAAGGACCACCAGAAGCCAGGAGTACAAACCTTGAGTCTTGCTGAAGGCTGACATCCACTGTCTTGCTTTTCGCCATCACCTAGATCACTGAGATACAGTGTTGCCCTCGTCCATCACACTGGCAACATTCTGCTGATCCGATCTTAAGAGGAGGAAACAGCATTTAGTAAGGAGGTTGGCAGTAAACCCACTGCTGATATCAGCCAGTTATGGTCCAATCTGGAGACAAAACAACACCAGTTCCTTGAACAGAATCATGTCACTCAGTTGTGTCTGACTCTTTGTAACCCTACGGACTGCAGCACGCCAGGCTCCTCTGTCCTCCACTATCTCCCGCAGTTTATTCAAAGTCACATCCATTGAGTCGGTGATGCTAGCTAACTATCTCATCCTCTCCCGCCCTCTTCTCCTTTTGCCTTCAGTCTTTCCCAGCATCAAGGTCTTCTCTAAGTTGTCTCTTCGCATCAGGTGGTCAAAGTATTGGTGCTTCAGCTTCAGATTTAGTCCTTCCAATAAATACTCAGGGTTGATTTCCTTTAGGATTGACTGGTTTGATCTCCTTGCAGAATCATATCAGCTATTGTTGTATGTTTGTTTTTATTTTATTTTTGGTCGCAGTGTGCATGCAGGATCTTAGTTCCCTGACCAGGGTTGGACCTGTGCCCCTTGCATTGGAAGCTCTGAGTGCTGAAACTGTGCACCTCTGATGAACCCATGTGTGAGGATTCAAAGCCAACCAAAACGCAGATTGGGACTTGAACCCACGGTCCTTTTTCTTTTATTTTTAAATATTTATTTATTTGGCTGCGTCGGGTCTTAGCTGTGGCTTGAAGCATCTTCACTGCATCATATGGGATCTTTTGTTGCAACATACGAACTCTCTAGTTGCGGTGCACCGGCTCCAGAGCTCGCAGGCAGGCTCAGTGTTGCAGCACATGGGCATCGTTGCTCTGCAGCTTGTAGGATCTCAGCTCCCCCACCAGGGATTGAACCCGAGTTCTCTGCCCTGCAAGGTGGATTCGTAACCACTGGACCACCAGGAAAGTTCTGAATCAACTGTCTCTTAATTAGAATCACTCACCTGGTGTCCAAACTTGGGTTCTTTGAGTCTCAGCACAGAAGGAATTCAGGGAGAGGCAAAGTGATAGGCAAGAAGTAGAATTACTAATATTCTACTTGCTTGTGTGGGATGCAAGTGGGCAGGTGAGGGGGCTGTGTCCCAAAACTACATTTTGGGTTTAACTGGTAGCTCAGAAGGGAAAGAATCTGCCTGCAATGCAGGAGACCTAGGTTCGATCCCTGGGTTGGGAAGATTCCCTGGAAGGGGAAATGGCTACCCGCTCCAGTATTTTTGGCTGGGAAATCCCATGGACAGAGGAACCTGGTGGGCTACAGTCTATGGGGTTACAAAGAGGACACGACTGAGCAACTTATACCCTTATAAGTTGACTGAACACTAACACTTATAATCAAAGGAAAGTGGAGGAGCGGGGAAAGGACCGCCTTCTTCCTCATTCTTCCAGTTGATGTCAGGCTTACATCACTAGCTTCTTTAGAGTGTTTGACCCTATGAGGTCAAACTAGGACTGTCACAGAGCTTATGGAAATCAGCAGAAGGGTGGTAACATGTCCTAAAATACATTGAATCATCTCAGTTTCCATGTAACGACAGTCTCGTGCTTTGAAATGTCAACCTTTCCCTTAAATCTGTCCTTAATCCTAAGGAGCATTATTTTGTTGATCTCGACCAGCACAATGCAAGCTTCATTTTTTTTTTTTTTTTCCTTTCACTTAATGACCTGGGGCATATCGCATGCTCTTACTCATGGCTTTGTAGTTAAGCAAACCTGCTTTATCCCAGGATGTTGTAATAGCTTTCTTGAGTGACCCTTACCTTAGAGTAGGGCTTCCCCGGTGGCTCAGATGGTAAAGAGGCTGCCTGCAGTGCAGGAGACCTGGGTTTGATCCCTGGGATGGGAAGATCACCTGGAGAAGGAAATGGCAACCCACTCCAGTGTTCTTGCCTGGAAAACACCATGGACAGAGGAGCCTTGTGGGCTACAGTCCATGGGATCACAAAGAGTTGGACATGACTAAGTGACTTCACTTTCACTTTACCTTAGAACGGTCTCTTGAAGTTCCCTAGGTTTTCCTGTCTATCTACAATCCCCTACTGGGACTTCTACAGCCATCTATGTAACTATCTATTTTTATCCCTATCAGTTTTTTAAATTTTATTTTAAAATATTTCTTTATTTGGCCGCATCGGGTCCTAGTTAGAACGTGTGATATCTTCACTGAATCTTGTGGGATCTTTCCTTGTGGTGCCTGGACTTCCTCATTGTGAGGTGCGGGCTTAGTTGCCCCAAGGTATGTGGGATCTTAGTTCCTCGACAAGGGATAGAACCCACGTCCCCTGCGTTGCAGGGTGGATTCTTAACCCCTGGGGCCATCAGGGAAGTCCCATCCATATCAGTCTTAACCACTGGACCGCCAGGGATTTTTCCTCCTATCAGCTATTGGAATAGAGAGAATTTAATATAGCTATTTGTTGTGCTTCCCTGGTAGTCCAGTGGTTAAGAATCCACCTGCCAAAGCAGGGGAGATGGATTCGATCCCTGTTCTGGGAAGATCCTATGTGCTGCGAAGCAACCGAGCTTGTGCCACAACTACTGAGCCCCTGCTCTGGAGCCTGTGAGCCACAACTAGAGAGGAGCCCCCGCTTGCCACAACTACAGAAAGTCCTTGTGCAGCAACAAAGACCCAGCGCAGCCAAAAATAGACAAATCTCTTCAAAAAAGAATTCTTAGCTTGGGAAATCCCGGCAGTCCAGCGGTTAAGACTCCGTGCTTCCTCTGCTCAGTGTGCGGGCAGATCCTGCAGGCTTCACAGTGTAGCCAAAAAAAAAAAAAAGAATTGTTAACTAGATGTAAAGGTGTTAGAGGGCTTCCCTGTTGTCTCAGTGGGAAAGAATCCACCTGCCAATGCAGAGACGGGGATTCTATCCTTGGGTTGGGAAGATCCCCTGGAGAGGGAATGGCAACCCACTCCGGTATTCCTGCCTGGAGAATCCCACGAACAAAGGAGCCTGGCAGGCTACAGTCCATGGGGCTGCAAAAAAGTTGGGACACAATTTAACAACAAAATGAAACTTGTGAACCTACTAACCAAAAGAGTGAAAAGGAAACTAAGGGATCCTGAGGGTAGCAGCTGCAGGAAGCACCCACCACCCTGAGCGCTAAGGGGAAAGGAGAAGAAGTTGGAAAGACTGAAACGTAGAAACTCGAGAGAGGCCCAGTAGAGCTGAGACTCAGACCTTTGAGGCAGAGATGCTGTTGGTCTGGTTTTGCGGATGTTTGGTGGGACTTTGGATTTGAGCAGCAGCTTACCCCTGGGTCTCACTGCGCGTGCTGCTTCTGTCCTTTTACCAAACAATTTGTAAGACTTTTCATTTTGAGGGAGGCCCAGAGTACAAAGACTGCAGCAGGTGCTGGCTTCATGTAATCTGACCTGACTGACGCCCGGACCTGATGACCCGGCAGATCCAGGGATGTGCAGAGTGCTGGTGGCAAATAGGGATCAGGCAGCAGGAGGTCACTCACTGCAGACCGCCAGGGCTTTGAAGCAAATCAGGCTCTTTTCTGTAGATACTATTTTTTCAGTTTGAGAAACTGCTCATTACTGGGCCCCCATAGAGATCGAACACCTCCCCATGGATAGTGACCATGTGACCTGAGGACTCGTGTGATCTGAGTATTGTCATCTGGGCACCAGTCAGGGTCCTACCAGGAAACAGGTCACTCCAAATATCTGAATGAAGAGAAGTATTCACTAGGAATGAAGTTGCTAACTAGGCAACTGGGAGGGTAAAAGTTGAAGTCCAAGGCCAACTTTTTCTGCAAGGGGCCGGATGTAAATAGTCCCGGCTTCCAGGTCATCCTGTCGCTACTCAACTCTTCTTTTGTCTGGAAAGCAGTTGCAGATGATAGCTAAACGAGTGAGGCTGGCTGGGTTCCAATAAGACTTCATTTACAAAATTGGGCAGATGCAGTAGACCTGGCCGTGGTTCACAAACCCTTGCTCTCAGGCACGGAGGTAGCAAGTCAGGAAGCCACTCTGTCTCAAGTTCCGAAGGAACAGAGAGGAGCTGACGCTGTTGGAAACTTTGAGGAAGGGCTCTGTGAGGCTCGTTCCGCAAGCGCTTGTTGTCCTTCTTAGTCGCTAAGTCATGTCAGACTTTTTTGTGACCCCATGGACTGTAGCCTGCCAGGCTTCTCTGTCCATGGGATTTTCCAGGCAAGAATGCTGGAGTGGGTTGCCATTTCCTTACACAGGGGATCTTCCCCACCCAGGGATCGAATCCCTGTCTCCTGCATTAGCAGGCGGATTCTTTACCACCGAGCTATCAGGAAGCCCACTGCAAGTGCTAGGAAGCTGCAGACTGGATTTGTCTGCTGTCCTGGGAAGAACCGCAGCCACCTTGGGTGCAGAAAGGAAGGCTGGGGACCCAAGAGCCCACTGGAAAGTGAAGGTCACTCTCATTCCTCCAGCCCTGCAGCCTTCCTCTGGCGCCCCCTACAGGGAGCCGATGGCACAGCACAGGTGGTTTGCACAGAGCTGGTGCACAGGGCAGGTTGGGGGCTGCGGGACAGTAACAAGTGGTTGGTTTTTAGACATTTAGACAACCCCTCGCCCCCCATCATTTCTACAGGTGGCTTATCATTTGGCTTCTTCCCGATTTCATCCCAGAGATGAAACTGTCAGGGTCCCCTTGGGGAAGGGAAGTCTTCTCGAAGGAATGGGTGTCTCTTTTGGGAAATGAAGAGGCGGGGAGGAGGAGGTGGAAAGGGAGGGGGAGCTTTAAGTCTCTGAGAGGAGTCTAGAAGGAACTTTCAGCCTTTAAGGATCTGTCTGTCCTCTGTTCAGAATGAAACCTGAATCTGACCACCACCACTTTGCCCGCCCCCAGCATCTCCATGGACACCTTTAGTCAGCTTTCTCCCTGCCCATCTCACCCCTATGCCTGCTTCCACTCTTGCCCCTGTGGTCTGTTCTCAAGGCAACCAGATCAGTCACCTCCTGCTCACACCCTGTGATGTGATGTCTTCCACTGTCCTTGGAGCAGAATTGGCCGCCTTACCCTGGCCTGCAGGACCCTGAAGGGCTCTGGTCCCCACTCCACTGAATTTCCCACCCCTCGCTTTCTTTTTCTTTTTTTAATATTTATTTATTTGGCTGCACCAGCTCTTAGTTGCAGCACACAGGATCTTCAGTCTCAGTTGTGGCAAGACCAGGGGTCGAACCCGGGTCCCTGCTTTGGGAGCACAGAGTCTTAGCCACTGGACCACCAGGGAAGTCCTCTACCCCTCCTTTTCTGCTTCAGCCACCCTGGACACTGTCTTGGGTGCAGTGGGGAAGCCACCCCTGGGTTTTAAACAGGTGATTATCACTTTGGATTGGGGGTGTTATTAGCAGAGGTGGGGGTGTGTGTGGCTAATGGGTTATCATGGAGGACCTTTGTCAAGACAGACCTCCTGGGGTGCGTAAAATATAATAAGATTCCTGTATTTGCTGGCATTGTTCCTGACAGTTCACATATCAGTCATAAGAGGGGCAAGTGCACAACAAAGGAGAAAACCGGAATTCCCTGGTGGTCCAGTGGTTAGGACTTGGTGCTTTCACTGCTGGGGGCACAGGTTCGATTCCTGGTCACAGAACTCAGAATCTGCAAGTTGTGGGCCAAAAAAAAAAAAAAAAAACAGAGGGAACCGCCCCTTACTCTCAACATGCAGAAATCCCCGAGGGTGGGCTGTGAACCCAGTGTGTTCTGGGCCCTTGCCACACGTCGAAGCCTCTGGCTTCACCATCGCTGCTCCCAAGTCTTACTGGGGCCATGTCGTCTGACCCCCACCTGGCAGGAATCGTTTCACCTGCATCATCTCCCTCTGCTCTTGGTTTGTCTTTCGGGTCTGTCCTCTTTCCCTGACATCAAGTTATCTTTCAGATGGGTCTCTTCCGGTCGCAGATTTCATTTGGGCCCCACGTGATCTCTCTGTGACCCTGGTTCTGATGCAGCCTGTGGCACCCCTCTCTCCTTCGAGGCCTGAGCCCTCTCTCCCTTCCCCCAGTTCTGCCCCAGCCTCTGTTACCTCCCACGCTGCCAGTCTCAGTGCCTTGGGGAGGTGAGCACGTCCCTCCTCCCAGGCCAGTGATCCAGGACCTTGACTCTTCTGTTTCAGCCCCAGGGTTGAAGGTCTGTGCTTGAATTGGGAGTCAGTGCTAGGCCCAGTTGAGGCCGTGGGGGCGGAGCCGGTATTCATGGAAGAGGCACCCTGGGAGCCGGGTCCCAACCCAGGAGACGTCTCGCCTACATGTATTGCCCCCATTTTACAGAGAAACAAACTGAGGCTCAGAGACATGGAAGCCCCTGTCCCCGGTCACCCAGCGAGCTTGGGTCAGAGCCAGGGCTCCCTCCTCCCACACCAGGCCCTTACCAGCTCCCTGCCTCCTCTGTCATGTATGTGTGCGTGTGAGGCCACGTGTTCACGTGTGTGCACTGTGCCTCCAGGGGATGACCCCCCCACACCACATCACCTGCACTCGTGTACTGGGCACGTGTCTGTCTGCCTGAGTCCACGTGGGTAGCCTGTGTCTGGACACTCATGTGGATTTGGCGTGGTGTGCACATGTTGCTGGTGTAAACTTGATGTGTACAGTGCTCACATGGGCAGAGTGTGTGTGTGTGTGTGTCTCCAGGGTATGTATATGTGTGTGTGAAGTGCCAGGTTTTTTCCCAGCCTGGGTCCTGCCCACAGCTAATGACTGACTGATGTCCACTTGAGCAAGATGGCCTCTTTGGGTCAGGCATCCCGGTGTGCCAGCCAGACCTCCCCAACACACCCTTTTCTCCCTCCCTTCACCACGTCAGACGTGGGCCCCAGCCACCCACCCCTCCCTGACTCAAGACTCTGTGCAGCTCCTCTCGAGGTCATTCTCTCAACAGAGCTGGGCATAGTCCTGGGTCTCGGGATGCCTGGGTGCACACACCTGGGTCCCTAGCACCTGCCAGGGGCAGGAGAGTGGAGGTCACACGTCTGTGTTATGATCCCCAGCTCTTGTGCCTTTATTCCTCAGTGCCTTGGCCTCTCCGAGACTCAGTCTCCCCAGCTGTAAAATGGGGCTAGTACTGGCCCCCAGGGAGCTGTTGAGAAGATTATACAAGATAAACCCTATAAAGTGGCATCTAGCTCGGAGCCTGGCACGAAGTAAGCTTGATAAATGTTACCTGTTAACTGTTCATACCGAAGAGAAACCAAGGCTCCCGGAGGGTCCTGAGTGGGTCAGCGTCTGGGCATCTTGACTCCAATCTCAGGACCCCGGCGTGGTGGGAGTGGCTGGGGGTCTGTGGTAGATTTTATAAAGCAGGGCCTTAAATGATGAGCTTGACGTCGGGGGAGGGGAGCGGGAGAGATTGGATGAGGCGGGGCAGCTGGGAGGAAGGAGGACGTGAGATGACAGGGGTCCAATACGGGGCCCAGGGTGCACTCCTGGAGCCAGTCTGGTCCCCTGGCTCCTCCTGCCGTCCTGCTCTCTGGGTGTCTCTCTCTTGGCTTCTGATACTCCAAATCGCTCCCTCGGTACAGCTCTCTCTAACTGCGTGTCTGTCTCCCTGGCCCACCCCTCTGCCCCCACCCCGCCTCCCCTCCAGCAGAAGGCAGACCTGGCTGTGGCTGCGTTCACCATCACAGCTGAGCGGGAGAAGGTCATCGACTTCTCCAAGCCCTTCATGACCCTGGGGATCAGCATCCTCTACCGGGTGCATATGGTATGGTTCCCCTGGAGACGTGGCCGGGGGTGGGGCGGGGGTGGCATTGAGGCCCGAGGGAGACAGAGGCTGCAGGCTGGACCTTGCCTGCTGTGGTGGGACCTGTGGGCCCCGGGGCTTTGGGAGGGCCTGGGGGGGACTCTGCTCACACTCCCTCCCCCACCAGGGCCGCAAGCCCGGCTACTTTTCCTTCCTGGACCCCTTCTCTCCGGCCGTTTGGCTCTTCATGCTTCTTGCCTATCTGGCCGTCAGTTGCGTCCTGTTCCTGGCCGCCAGGTGAGCCCACTACCTGCTGCCTGGGAAGAAGGGGGCGGGGCGGACGCAGAAGCCGGGCTCTCCGCGGCTGACCTTCCTGTCTGTCCTGATTGTCTCGGCTCCACTTGGAGTCTTGGGTTCCCTGCACCCGCCCTCCCTTCTCCCTTTCCGGCCCATCTCTGTGTTTCCTCCCTGTGTCTCTGGCTTCTGCTCCGCGGTCCTCTCCAGGCCTCTCCCCTTCTCGTTCTTCTGTCCTCTTCCTCTTTTGCCCCCACTGTCTGTGTGTGTGTCTGTCTCTGCTCGTCTGTGTCTCTCTTCCTCTCCATGTGTGTCTTCCCATCTCTTCTGATCATGGTGGCTCTCTCTCTCTCCTGTTCTCTTTCTTCCCACCTGCTGTGTCTCTCCACAGGCTGAGCCCCTACGAGTGGTACAACCCGCACCCATGCCTGCGGGCGCGCCCCCACATCCTGGAGAACCAGTATACGCTGGGCAACAGCCTCTGGTTCCCCGTGGGGGGCTTCATGCAGCAGGGCTCGGAGATCATGCCCCGGGCGCTGTCCACGCGCTGCGTCAGCGGAGTCTGGTGAGAGGCTGTCTGCCCGCCCCAACCGGGGTGGGTGGGGTGTTTTGGGGGGACCCTCCTGAGACCTGGGCCCATTCCTGTTCCCCATGCCAGCCGTGTGATGGGACACGGGGTAGGGCGAGCTAAGCCCCAGCTCCGCAGCTCACTGGCTGTATGACCCTCTCCATGCCTCAGTCTCCTCATCCGAGAAATGGGAGTAAAAATGCCCACGTCTCATATAATCAGGACAGCATGAGTGTGGTAGTCACTGTCTGAGACATTGCCCCAGGCAGTCACAGAGACTAGAATCCTTGAGCCACGACAGCCTTCACTGTCCAGAGGCCAAGGCTGAGGCCCAGTCAGACACCTGCTCCCTCAGAGCCCCACAGGGACCCAGTACCTTGAACAGAGCTTATTTTGGCTCTGAGACAAGCTCCGAGAAGCTTCATGCCAGAGAGCAGACACTGACAACCGGTGGTGTCTGGTTCATAGCTTTACATTTTTTGGATTAGTTGTCATTTAAAAATTGGGCAAATTCACTTACAAATTCAGATTTCTTTCTTCTTAAAAGAAAAATACTTAATTAAATTAGTTTATTTGTTGGCCACGTGGCATGTAGAAGCTTAGTTCCCCAGATCCTATAGGGATCGAAGCCATGCCCCCTGCATTGGGAGCTCGGCTGTTCTTAACCACTGGACTACCAGGGAAGCCCCAGGCTTCTTTCTTTTTCTGTTTTGTTTTGGCTACGCCACACGGCTTGCAGGAATCTGTTTCCCAGCCAGGGATTGAACCCCAGGCCTCAGCAGTGAGAGCCCGTTGCCCTAACCACGAGGCCACCAGGGAACTCCCCACATTCAGATTTCTCACTTTTCTGAAAGCTTTGGGAGCTCTGGTGTTGTGCAGCTGGCACTCCCACCTGGTGTCGATGCTGCTCCATTGGCCCCAGGCCCTCTGCCTCCTCCGGTCACTTTCTGGCCTCGCTTCCATAAGCGCTCATGTCTGCCACTCTGTCTTTGATTTATTTAGCCCCATGGTATGTGGGTGGAGAAGGCAATGGCACCCCACTCCAGTACTCTTGCCTGGAAAATCCCATGGACGGAGGAGCCTGGTAGGCTGCAGTCCATGGGGTCACGAAGAGTCGGACACGACTGAGCAACTTCCCTTTCACTTTTCACTTTCATGCATTGGAGAAGGAAATGGCAACCCACTCCAGTGTTCTTGCCTGGAGAATGCCAGGGACGGGGGAGCCTGGTGGGCTGCCGTCTCTGGGGTCGCACAGAGTCGGACACGACTGAAGTGACAGCAGGGGGATGGTATGTGGGATCTTAGTTCTCCAACCAGGGATGGAACCTGTGCCCCCTGCCTGCATCAGGAGTGCAGAGTCTTAACCACTGGACCACCAGGGAAGTCCCCATCCTGTCTTTTAAATAGCAGATGGGCTTGGTTGCAGCTCATGTGACTCTTCTCAGCTCCTTTTCCTCCTTCAGTTCAGTTCAGTCGCTCAGTCATGTCCAACTCTTTGCAACCCCATGAATCGCAGCACACCAGGCCTCCCTGTCCATCACCAACACCCAGAGTTCACTCAGACTCACATCCATCGAGTCAGTAATGCCATCCAGCCATCTCATCCTCTATCGTCCCCTTCTCCTCCTGCCCTCAATCCCTCCCAGCATCAGAGTCTTTCCCAATGAGTCAACTCTTTGCATGAGGTGGCCAAAGTACTGGAGTTTCAGCTTTAGCATCATTCCTTCCAAAGAAATCCCAGGGCTAATCTCCCTCAGAATGGACTGGTTGGATCTCCTTGCAGTCCAAGGGACTCTCAAGAGTCTTCTCAAACACCACAGTTCAAAAGCATCAATTCTTCGGCACTCAGCCTTCTTCACAGTCCAACTTTCACATCCATACATGACCACAGGAAAAACCATAGCTTTGACTAGACGGACCTTTGTTGGCAAAGTAATGTCTCTGCTTTTGAATATGCTATCTAGGTTGGTCATGACTTTTCCTCCTTAGAACCACAGAAAGCTGAGGAGCACGCCTAGAACAAGGAACATTCTCCCAGTTTTATGGATTAGAAGGCCGAGACCCAGAGAGAGGAAGTGGTTTCCTAGAGAGTGCATTTGGCTAGAGGCAGGGTGGGGCTGAGCCAGCTTCCCGCCCCAGTGCCACCCACCCCCCAGTCCCTGGGTGCTGCCTGAGCCTGGCTCTGCTCCCCAGGCCCTTGGTGACCTCTCCAGGGCAACCCAAGACGTTGGGCCTGGTCCCTGTCTGTTACAATCAGTGCGTCAATAGTCATTCAGCACAAAGTGCTTCTGAGCCCTTTCTATGTGCCACGTACTCAGGTGAAAAATTAAGGAGGCAAAGGAGCTGAGAATAAATAAGTAAAGAGATAAATAAACACAAGAACATCATATTTTATGCCAGGATTGTATCCCAATGATATTGTCTGATTCAAAACTTGTTCATTCAAGACCAACCATAATGGTGGCAGGTCTTTCTCTCAACTAAGTGGGACGAACTACCGTCTGGCGGTTGTTTGCAGTTTGCTTGGCCCACTGGCTTTGAAACTTTTGAATCTCAATGATTTCTTTTAAATGTCTTGGAATTGGCATCACTTCAGGAGTTACACCCTGCCTTCAGTTTTCTGTTGCTGTTGCAACAAATTACCACAAACTTAGTGGTTTTAAAAACAATGTAAATTTATTCTCTTACAGCTCTGGAGGTCAGAAGTGCAAGATAGATATCACTGGGCTAAAGTCAAGGTGTTGGCAGGGCCAATTCTGAAGGCTCTAGGGGAGAATCCATTTCCTTGCCTTTTCCAGCTTTTAGAAGCTGCCTGCATTCCTGGGCTTGTGGCCCCTTCCTCCAGCTTCAAAGCCAGCAGCACAGCATCCTCAAATCTCTCTCTGACTCTGACCTCCTTCTTCCTCTTATAAGGACCCCTGTGATTCCATGGGTCCACCTGGATACTCCAGGTCAATCTCCCAATCTCAGGATGCTTAACTTAATTCTATCTTCAAAGACCCTTTTTAACAAAAAAATTATTTATTTGGATGCACTGGGTCTTAGTTCTGGCACTCAGAATCTTTGATCTTCATTATGACATGCCAGGTCTTCAGTTGCAGCATGCTAACTCCTAGTTATGGCATATGGAATCGAGCTTCCTGACCAAGGATCGAATCTGGGCCCCCTGCACTGGAAGTACAGAGTCTTAGCCACTGGACCACCAGGGAAGTCCCCTGTAAAGAGCCTCTCACTCTGAAGGAACATACAAGTTCCAGGAATGTGCATATAGACATCTTAGGGGCAAGGATTTCTTCTGCCTACCACACATCCTAAGTGAATTTTATTAGCATTTTAAATGTAACGATGTATCAGATGTACATAAGCTGAGCTATTGAAGAACCTAACAGGGTGCAGTGAAAAAGAATGAAGATGCTTAGGAAGGGCACCTCTGAGGGAGGAGTCCTAAAGGTGCAAACAGAGGCAGACCTGCCAAGGAGAGGGAGGCACATTCAGCCAGGCAGGAGAGGGCGGCCTGTGTGAGGAGGTGGCTGCAAGGGCAGGGAGGGACCCACCGTGACAGATCTGGCTGAGTCCCCAGGTCAGGTGGGGGACCAGTGACCACCTCTCTGTAGCCCATCCCTTCTGCTCCTCAGTCAGGGACCCTCTTCCCCAGCTGCGTGTTCTATGCCCCAGAGATGTGGTTGCCACAGGAACAGCAGCAGCCCCCCCCAAAGCCCGCCTCTTGGGCCCCTCATCTCCTGTCCACCCGAGCCACAGCCTCCTGCAGCCACACCCAAGGGCGCATCATCATTTGGGACAGTTCTGCCTTGATTCTTTATTATTTTTGGCCATGCCCCCATGGCCTGTGGGATCTTAGTTCCCCAAATAGGGATTGAACTCGCACCCCCTGCACTGGAAGCCCTGAGTCTTAACCACTGGACTGCCAGGGAGGCCCCAGTTCTGCCTTGAAAATCAGTATTTCCGAGTTCATGCTCTGACCCCAGCTCTGTCCCTCCTGGGCTCCCCCAGTCACTGCCTTGAAGTCGGTCCTTACACCTCCTTTGCCCTTGTCAACTTCTCAGGCCAGGTCACCCTCGCCTCATGCCCTCCTGGTAAAGAAAGCCCCCAAACCTCAGGTCTCGCTCTGCTCCCTTCCCCACGTCCACCAGGGTCACATGGGCCCCCTGTATTGATATGGCCAGCACACCCTGTTAGCCATCCTCTTTCTAGAAACTCTTTGCTCCTAGGCTGCTGTGTCTTCCTGGTTCCCTGCGACCTCTTTGGATCCTCTGTTCCATTTCACCATGGGCTCCTTTGGCCCTTGCTCTCTCTCACTCCACACCAGTGATTCTTCAGTGCTCACAGACTCAATGCGCTCTTTAAAAAACAAACAAAACACTATTTACTTGTTTATTTTAACCATTCCACACCACGTGTGGTATCTCAATCCCTGACCAGGGCTTGAATGCAGGCCACAGTAGTGAAAATGCAGACTCCTAACCACTAGCCTGTGCACACGCTAAGTTACTTCAGTTGTGTCTGAGTCTTTGCGACCCCCTGGACTGTAGCCCACCAGGCTCCTCTGTCCATGGGATTCTCCAGGCAAGAATACTGGAGTGGGTTGCCATGGCCTCCTCCAGGGGATCTTCCCAACCCAGGGATCGAACCCATGTCTCTTAAGTCTCCTGCAGTGGCAGGTGGGTTCTTTACCACTAGCGCCACCTGGGAAGCCCCTCTTAACCACTAGACCACTAGGGAACTCCTTCAGTGCCTTCTTTTTTTAAAAAAATTAATTTATTTATTTGTGGCTGTGCTGGGTCTTCGTTGCTGCATGGCCTTTCCTCTAGTGGCGAGTGGAGGCTACCCTCTAGCTGAAGTGCACAGGCTTTGCAGTGCCGTGGCCTCTCTTGTGGCCGAGCACGGGCCCTAGGGCACTTGGGCTCCAGTAGTTGCAGTTGATAGGCTCTGGAGCACAGGATCAATAGTTCTGGTACATGGGCTCAATTACTCTGTAGCATGTGGGATCTTCCCGGATCAGGGATCAAACATGTGTCTTCTGCATTGGCAGGCAGATTCTTTACTACTTAGCCACCAAGGAACCCAATGCCCTGTTTTTATAACAAATATTTGGTAACATCTCTTTTCCGCCCTAATGAAATTCAAAGGTAATACATCAACCTACACACATGATTCAGAACAAATCAATATAATGCCCTGATTTCAATACAAAGGAGAAAAGGGGAAGTGATTGACGATAAAACAGTAGGAAAGCAATACCTAAATGCTTGGGTGGGACTGTGCTTCAAGACAGATTGCAGTGGTCAGGTGGCCGAACCTACGGGTAGTGGATACCTTTGCAATTATGAGAAGACAAACTGTTTAATAGAATGATGTCAATACCTGAGGCGTTACGCTTTGAAATCATTGGCAGATAAGTGTATCTGTAAAACTACAAATTACCATGAATGTGAGACTCATCAACGCAGCTGGTCCAAGTGTCCACACAGTGAGTCAAATACCACAAGCAGGGCGGCTGTCAGAGACACGATTTCCCCAAATTGTGAACAGTTCTTGGCAAGGTTTCAAATAAAACAACATCCAGCTTTGTTCCTCAATCTAAACAATAGGTAAACATTTCTAAACATTTCTAGAAATGTTGGTTTCTATTCTAGCCATGCCAAAAATATTTTTGTTTTTATGTCCGTGCATGCTCAGTCATGTCCGACTCTTTGCAACCCCATGGACTGTCGCCCACCAGGCTCCTCTGTCCATAGGATTCTCCAGGTGGGAACACTGGGGTGGATTGCCATTTCCTTCTCCAGGGGATCTTCCTGACCCAGAGATCGAACCTGAGTCTCCTGTGTTGGCAAGCAGATTCTTTACCACTAGTGCCTCCTGGGAAGCCCTGGTTTTTATGTATCAGGGAGTTAAGAGTCAGATAACCATGTACAGGATTTTCCATGTTTAGACTAGGCTGTCTGGTCGACACCTGTCCCCACCCACTGACATTAGGACTCCACACAATCACTGGTCACCAAAGTGCCCCACACCTCACCAAGCACTTTCCTCAAACAACCCTGGGGCCACTCCCTGCCGGGGAACCACCACCCTATACCCCCAGCTTCCCTTCCCAAGTCCTCAACTGTAGATCCCTCCATGCGGCACCCTCAAACTCAGCTTGCCCAAAGTGGAGCTCACGTCCTTAATCCCAAATTGGTCCCCAGGTTCTATCTTGGTGAACGGCCCCATCACCCCCACCATTGCCACTGCCCGTCTGCCATGCTGTCCCTGGGGTTTCAGGGTGCCTGGGTTGTATCAGGCACTGAATAGTTTTGTCTTGAGTGAATGACACCATTGACCCGTGGGGTAGGTTTGAAGAGACTTGGGTTCCAGAGAGATCATGGTGGACCCTGGATCTTTGTGTGAGTCGAGTTTGGGTTGCTTTTGGAAAAGGCGTATTATTCATCCGTTTATCCTACACTCCTCCCGCATCCCAGCACCTAGCACAGGAGTGAGTATGCATGCTCAGCAGAGGACAGCTGCTCTTCTCATCATTATCCTCTGGAGGAGGGGGTGGTCTGGAAGGACCTCTCAGCATCTTTCCTGTCTTCAGGCCCCACAGATCTGTATCTGTACTTCAGCAGGGAGCCTAGCCCCTCTCATCTGCCTGGTGGGAGGACAGAGGGCCAGGCCAAGACAGGTGACTGCCTTTGGGTCTAGAGCCAGGCCAGTGGGTACTTCTTTTCCCAAGTCTGTCCTGAGTCACAGGACCATGAAAGCACACACGTGCATGGCACTTGGTCTGTGTCGTAACTCACTCTTAGAACAGCCCTGTGAGGAGAGACCTACAATTATTATCATCATTATTACTATTATTATAAATACTGTTATTATGGCCACACAAGAGGCTTATGGGATCTTAGTTCCTCCACCAGGGATTGAACCCATCCACTTGACATTGAAAGCATGGAGTCCTAACCACTGGCCTGCGAGGGAATTCCTATGGGGGCCTATGATTATACTTAACCTCACGGGTGAATCCATGGTTTCAGGGCTCATCAGTGATGGAGCCAGGATTTGGGGATTTTCCAGGGACCTTGATTTCTACTTTATTTCCACTGTGGTCAGTGAATATTCTCTGTATGATTTTAATCCTTTGTCATTTGTTGAGACTTGTTTTATGACTCAGCATAGAGTCTATCCTGGTAAATGTTCTACATGCACATGCATAGAATGTGTGTTTTGCTGTTGGGGGGTGCAACGTTTTGTAAATGGGAATTAGGACTAGTAGGTTACTCTTGTCTTCATGTCTTCTATATGCTTATTGACTTTCTGTTTACTGATTCTATCAATTACTGAGAGAAGAGTGTTGAGATCACCACTTGTAACTGTGGAGAAATTTTATGTTTCTCTTTTCAGTTCTATCAGGTTTTGCTTTATGAATTTTGAAGCCGTGTAATTAAGTGCATCAATGTTTGGGACTGTTGTGTCTTTTTGATGAATTGACCCCTTTGCTATTATGTAGCTCAGTTGGTAAAGAATCTGCCTGCAATGCAGGAGACCCTGGTTTGATTCCTGGGTCGGGAAGATCCCCTGGAGAAGGGAAAGGCTACCCACTCCAGTATTCTTGGGCTTCCCTTGTGGCTCAGCTGGTAAAGAACCCACCTGCAATGCAGGAGACCTGGGTTCAATTTCTGGGTTGGGAAGATCCCCTGGAGAAGGGAAAGGCTACCCACTACAGTATTCTGGCCTAGAGAATTGGCCAGAATTGACTATAATAGTCCATGGGGTCTCAGAGTCGGACACGACTAAGTGACTTTCACTTTCACTTCTTTATTCCTGATAAATTCCTTGTTTTGGGGTTACCTTTTTTGATATTCATATAGCCATCCCAGCTTTTTTTAAAAAGTATTTATTTATTTGGCTGCACTGCATCTTAGTTGCAGCATGTGGGATCTAGTTCCCTGACCAGGGATCGAACCAGGGCCCCCTGTTCAATCACTGTAGCATGGAGTCTTAGCCACTGGACCAACCAGGGCCATCCCCAACATTTTTAGTGCAGTGTTTCATAGTATATCTTTCCCCCATCCTTTCATTGTCAGCTTACCTACACTGTTATATTTAAAGTGGTTTTCTTATAGACAGCACGTACTTAGGCCTAGGACCAGGGATTGGCAAAGTTTTTTTGAGTATTGGGCCAAATTATAAATATTTCAGGCTTTGCTGGTCATATGGTATCTGTTGCATCTACTTAACCCTGATTATGGTACAGAAGCAGCCTTGATTGAATGAGTGTGGTTGTGTTCCAATTAAACTTTTTTTTTTGGCTGCACAGCGGGGCATGTGGGATCTTAGTTCCCCAACCAGGGATCCAACCCACGCCCCATCCCCCCCACATTGGAAGCTCAGAGTCCTAACCGCTGAATTGCCAGGGAATTCCCCCAATAAAACTTTATGGACACTGACAGTGAAATTTGAATTTTATGTGTCATGTGTCATGAGCTGTTACTCTTCCTTCAGTTTCTTCTTAAGCATTTTAAAATGTGAAAGCCATTCTTAGCCTGTGGGTTGCACAGAAGCATTAAGTCAGATCTGGCCTGTGGGCCATAGTTTGCCAACCCCAGGCTGAGACCATTTACCTGCAGTATAATTATTGGTATTTGTTTGATGTTGTTTAATTGCTAGGTCGTATATTTTTTTGACCCCATGGACTGTAGCCCACCAGGCTTCTCTGTCCGTGGGATTTCCCAGGCAGGAATACTAGAGTGGGTTGCCATTTCCTTCTCTAGGGGTCTTCCTGACCCAGGGATCAAACCTGGGTTTCCATGTCTCCTGCATTGCAGGTGGATTCTTCACCACTGAGCCACCTGGAAAGCTCATAAAACCCAGCATTTACTTATAAGAATTAGTTGCATTCATTCAGAAAAAATTCAGACTTTATAAACTTGGTGTAAAATGTTACTAGCTATTTCTAAAACAAGAAATAACTAATAACATGTGTGTATCTATGTTGTCCTACTTGGGGTTTATTGAGATTCTTGGATCTGCAAGTTTATAATTTTCACTAAATTTGAAAAATTTTGGACATTACTTTTTCCAATATTTTTTTCTGTTACCCCCTTACTCTCTTCTGTCTCTGGGACTTCCATCATGGATGTAAGACCACTTGGTGTTATTCCTCAGGCCACTAAGTCTCTGTGTTCATTGTTGGTCATTTTTTTCCCTCTTTGTGTTTCATTTTTCGTGTATGTGTTTCTTTTGAATAGATTCTTTTGCTGTCTTCAAAATCTGTTTTCTTTTCTGTGCAGTGTCTAATCTGTGTAGATCCTTCCAGTAAAAATTTCCTTTTAGATGTTGTATATTTCATATAGAGATTTCTGTTCTTTTCTTCCATTTCCCTCTGCAACATGTTCATGTTTTTCTTTACATCCTTGATCATTCTGAATGTCTTTGTAATAGCTGTTTAATATCCTTGCTGCTAATTCCACCATCTCTGCCAATTCTAGTTCGGCTTCCATTGAACAACTTTTTCCTAGTTGTAAGTCAGTTTCCTGCACGTTTGTTTATCTGGTATTTTTTTTTTATTGGATGACAGACATTGTGGATTTTATGTTGTTTACATTGTTGCATGTATTAAAGAATCTTTGGGTTTGTTGGTTTTTTTTTCTCTGCAAGACAGTTACTTGTGGATTCTTTTGAGTCTTTCCAGGCCTGTTTTTAAGCTCTTTTAGGGTAGGTCTAGCCGTCTATGGGGTCGCATAGAGTCGGACACGACTGAAGCGACTTAGCAGTAGCAGTAGCAGCATAACAACTAATTCTAATGTGTTATCCTTTATCTCTATTGAATGTCTTATGCATTCAAAGAAATCTCTCTACTCTGGTTAGGAGCTCAAAAGATTCCCATCCCTGTACGAGCCCTTGAAATTGTTCTCCCTTTGAACGTTCTTATCTGACCCCTTGGAGTTTTATCCAGTGCATACACAGACTGACATTCAGCCAAAGATTCAAAAGAGAAGCTTTGCAGATTACTAGAACGCTGAGCATTCTGCTGCTTCCTCTTGGGCATTCTGTCTCATGAATGCCAGCCATCTCTCGGCCTTCTTGATCTCTGATCTCCATCTCTACAGCTCAGTGAGTTTGCCAGACTCTGGGTTTTCCTTCCTGGCACGGCCGTCTATAAATTAAGTCCAGCTGGGTAATGGCAAGCAAGTCTGTCTTCATTATTTCTCTTCCCTCAGGGATCCTGGTCCTGTAATGCCTGTTGTCCTTTGTCTAAGGTCATTTCCTATACCCTGTCCAGTTTTCTATTAATAGTTCACAGTGAGAGGGTATTTTCAGACCATCTCATTCTCTTGTGTTTCTGACAGCGGAAGTCTCTGGAAAGAAAGTGTTAGTTGCTCAGTTGTGTCCAACTCTTTGTGACACCATGGACTGTAGCCTGCCAGGCTCCTCTGTCCATGGGATTCTCCAGGAAAGAATACTGGAGTGGGTTGCCATGCCCTCCTCCAGGGGATCTTCCCAACCCTAGGATCAAATCTGGGTCTTCTGCATTGCAGATGGAGTCTTTACTGTCTGAGCTACCAGGAAGTCTCTGGAAGTAATACTTAAACCCAGGGAAGGGACTTCCCTGGTGGTCCAGTGGCTTCAACTCTGCGCTCCCAATGGAGGGGGACCTTTGTTCAATCCCTGCTCAGGGAACTATATCCCACACGCTCAACTAAGACCTGGTGCAGCCAAATAAATAAATAAAAATCTTTTTAAAAATGTAAACCCAGGGATCTGGCTCCAGATTCTATGATCCCAGCCCCTCCCAACTCTTTGTGATGCCATGTACTGTAGCCCACGGCTCCTCTGTCCATGGGATTCTGTGATCCCAGATTCTATGATCCCAGTCAGCAATCAGCCTTCTAGCCTTCTAGATGCTGGGGTCACTGGGGGGGGCACGACCAAGGGGTGCATGGCCACAGGGGCAAAGTGGCAGGGGTGGCTCCAGCCCGTAGCTCACCCCTCCCACCCCTCAGGTGGGCCTTCACCTTGATCATCATCTCCTCCTACACGGCCAACCTGGCCGCCTTCCTCACCGTGCAGCGCATGGAGGTGCCCGTGGAGTCGGCCGATGACCTGGCAGACCAGACCAACATCGAGTACGGCACCATCCACGCCGGCTCCACCATGACCTTCTTTCAGGTGGGGCCCCCGGGGCCACCCTGGCTTGGTGTTGGGGTCACCGCCATGCACAGCAGCTTAGGTAGGGCAGGGCATTCCTCATAAGGTCCCCACAGGGCCTGGAGGAGGAAAGCTGTCCTGTTTGGCCTGGATGGAGGTCTCCCTGAAGCAGGCTGGGCCCTGGAGAGATAATGGGGTGGAGCCTCTGCTTCTCTGGATATACCCTGGGAACACTGGGAAGACAGGGCTGGGTGGAAGGGTGGGAGAGAGAAAAAGGGTTGGAAAACAGGTCATGCCCCCTCCTTCCCAAGCCTTCAGTCCTCAGCTTCCTCGCTGGGCTGGTGGGTGTGGGGATGGTTTGGACCTGGCCTTGAGCAGTCTGTCTGTCTGTCTGTCTGTCTTGTCTCTCTCTGTCCTTGGCTCTGTCTTCCTCTGGTCTCCTCACTCTCTCCGCTTGAGGGAGACCTCTTGGAGGGCAGAGGGCTTGGGGAAAGGCAGGAGTGGAAAGACCCTCACCCGTGCTCCCCTCCCCATGCTCCCATTGCCCAGAATTCACGGTACCAGACGTACCAGCGGATGTGGAACTACATGCAGTCAAAGCAGCCCAGCGTGTTTGTCAAGAGCACAGAGGAGGGCATCGCCCGCGTCCTCAACTCCCGCTACGCCTTCCTGCTCGAGTCCACCATGAACGAGTACCACCGGCGCCTCAACTGCAACCTCACCCAGATCGGGGGCCTCCTCGACACCAAGGGCTATGGCATCGGCATGCCGCTGGGTATGGCAGCCCTGGGGCCCCGGCCGGCCAGGACCAAGCTGTGTGAGCAGGCCACAGGGTGGGCCAGACCCTCCCTGAGCAGGCTGGGTGTGCTCTGTGTAGCCTCCTGCCTGTGTGGCCTTGGGCAGGTGTTGCCACCTTCCTGAGCCTCTGTGCCCTCCACCCGGATAAACAGGCCTAGGAGCCATCCACTCCAGCCCTGCAGGGCAGCTGGGAGAACCCTGTGAGGCTCGCCACCTTCTCCCATTGGTCCCAGGGCCCCTCCAGGGGGAGGGTATGGTTTTGCTGACTTCACATTCTCTGCACCAAACCCACAGCTTGGCCCAGCGCAGGTGCTCAGGAAATGACAATGGATGTTGTTGGATGGGTGGAAGGGAGGGAGGAAGAATGATGGATGGATCTGCCAGGGAGACCTGGACGTGTTTTTCCAGGGCTGGTGCTGGAAACTCACCACTGATTTTGTCACCCAGTTTTGGCTTTTAAACCTACCTATATTCTGCTGATTGCTGCGTTACTTACCTGTGACTACATAACAAATGAGCCCAAATTTTAGCAGCTTTGCAGTAGGATCAGTGCTGTTATCGGGGAAACTGTGGCGCCTGGTGCTCTGAGAGACAGGATCCGGAGTCACACCAACCTGGATTACAATCCCAGCTTCCTCCCTGACTCAGGCGACAATGTCATCTGCCTCCTTCAGATAACGAGGGTGGTAATACCTACCTCAGGCTTCCCTGGTGGCTCAGCGGTCAAGAATCCACCTGCCAATGCAGGAGATGAGGGTTCAGTCCCTGAGTGGGGAAGATGCCCTGAAGAAGGAAATGGCAACCCACTCCAGTATTCTTGCCGGGAAAATCCCTCGGACAGGGGAGCCTGGCGGTTACAGTCCATGAGGTCTCAAAGGGTCGGACACAACTTAGTGACTGAACAGCAACAGTACATGCCTCACAGGATCACTGTGGGACCTGAATACATTTCTATAGACCAAGGGTCTAGCACACAGTAGGTGTCTGCTAAATACCCATCACCACACTTGCCCTAGTTTCTGGCACCTGGAATCATCACAGTGGGGTCTCCCCTGGTGGTCCAGTGGTTAAGACTTCATCTTCCAATGCAGGGGGCGCAGGTTTGATCCCTGGTCGGGAAGCTAAGATGCCTTACAGTCAAAAAACCAAAACATAAAACAGAAGCAATATTGTAACAAATTCAATAAAGACCTTAAAAGTGGTCCACAGAAAAAAATATTTTTTAAAAAAGAATTACCATAATTAGTTCAGGGTAGGATGTGGATGGGACCCAAGGATAGTTTAAGGGAAGGATCTGAGGGCAGGGAGGAGAGAGGTGGTTCAGGTCTGGGGCCACGCAGAGGAGAGGCGTGAATGGGCATGTGGCAGGTCTGATGCCCTACTGTGTGCCAGGACTCTGCTGGGTACTCAGAGGCCACAGCAGGGAGCTAGCTGCTGAGCCCCCACCTCAGCTGTCTACTGGGGAAAAGATGGCAGACAGACAGTTAACACATAGCCTTATAAGGTGACATCATGTGGTCACAACTGCTCTGAAGTAAATTAGCGGAAGAGATGGACAGGGAGTGGGGTGCTTGTTGTCATCTTTTTTTAATCTGGCTGCACCACATAGCTTGCCGTATCTTAGTTCACCAACCAGGGATTGAACCCGTAGTGAAAGCACAGAGCCCTAACCACCAGACTGCTGGGGAAGTCCCTGGCATTTTAAATAGAGTTAGAGAAGACCTTTCTGAGGCACCGTGTGAGCTGCACCTTGAGTGAAGTAAGGAAACGAACATTCCAGGCAGAAGCAAAAGTCCTAAGGGTGGCAGGACCAGTGAATGCAGGATCTTGTTGAACCTGTGAACATCTTTTTTTTTTCTAGCTGCAAACAGAAGTCATTGGAGAGTTTTAAGCACCAGAGAGGTGTGATCTATGACTGTGTTTCTGAAATTGTCTCTCTGGCTGCTGTGTTGAGAAGAGCTTCAGTGAGGAGTGAGGGAGGGGGCCACAAGGAAGGAAGTGGTGGTGTTCAGTCGCTGAGTTGTGTCTGACTCTTTGTAATCCCACGGACTGCAGCATGCCAGGCTTCACTGTCCTTCACTATCTCCCAGAGTCTGCTCAAACTCATGTCCATTGAGTTGATGATGCCATCCAACCATCTCATCCTCTGTGCCCCGCTTCTCCACCTGCCTTCAGTCTTTCTCAGCATCAGGGTCTTTTCCAATGAGTCAGCTCTTTGCATCAGGTGGCCAAAGTATTGGAGCTTCAGCTTCAGCATCAGTTTTTCCAATTCAGGGTTGATTTCCTTTAGGATTGACTGGTTTGATCTCCTTGCTGTCCTGGGAGGGGGAAATGGTAACAAATGTGACAGGTCGGGGGCTTGGCCCAGGGGTGGTTAAGGGGAGGTGGAGAGCAGTAGTCAGATAGAGGGTGGACAGGGAAGATGTTGGGCACACGGCAGAGCCGGGGGGAGAGGAGCTGGGCCTTGGGGGGCAGGGCTCCAGGGTCCCGATGACCTGCCCCTGCCATGTGCCTGGTCCAGGCTCCCCGTTCCGGGATGAGATCACGCTGGCCATCCTTCAGCTTCAGGAGAACAACCGGCTGGAGATCCTGAAGCGCAAGTGGTGGGAGGGGGGCCGCTGCCCCAAGGAGGAGGACCACAGAGCCAAAGGTCAGCTGCCCCCACACGCCCTGCCCTTCCCGGAGGCCCCTCACTGGCCCCTTCCTCCCCCACCCACAAGGCCCGACCCCTGGCTCTCTCCCTCCACCCCCAGGCTTGGGCATGGAGAACATCGGGGGCATTTTTGTTGTGCTCATCTGTGGCCTCATCATCGCTGTCTTCGTGGCGGTCATGGAGTTCATATGGTCCACACGGAGGTCGGCAGAGTCGGAAGAGGTAAGGAGGCTAATGAAGGGTATGCAGGGAAAAGCAGGACCTCGGGGGTGGTGGGGGGTCGTGAAGACTGTGGCATTGGGAGCCATTCCTGGAAGAATGCGGGGGAAGGGGTGGGAGCCAGGGAGGGGAGAGACGATCCTCCAGGGGTCCCAGAGCTCCAGAAAGAGGTGAGAGCAGGGACTTCGCTGGTGGTCCAGTGGTTAGGACTTGGTGGTCTCAAGTAAGAGGGTACCGGTTCAATCCCTGGTCGGGGAACTAAGATCCCACAAGCTGCAGGGCAGCCAAATTTTAAAAAAAGAGGCGAGGGCAGAAGGAAGACGAGAGGGTCCACGGACATGAGGAAAGGTAGAGCGGGAAGAGGGCACAGGCAGCCGTGAGGATGCGGGGGAAGGAGTGAGGAGGGACACCGAGAGAAGGCTGGGGGAGAGAACGAGGTGGTGGATAAGGAAGAAATAGCAGGAGAGACAACGGGGCAAGGAGAATGCAGCTGTATGCGGCAGCAAGGAAGCCGGCTTGCTGGCCGCTCTCACGCCCTGTGCCGTTGCGGGCTGCCCACCCACACTCCACCGCTGACCCGCCGGCCCGCCCCCTCGCTCCTCCTCCGCGATTCCCACCTTGCGCGCCTTCTGCCAGCCTCCAGCCCCGCCTCCCACTCCCGCTGTGAGCCCTTGACCTTGCTTCTGCTCGCCTGAGAAAAGCAGAGGAGTCCGAGAGCCTGCCAGCCCTCACCTCCACATCTCGCCACCCGTCTGCTCTCTCCACTCGCCCCGTTAGTTATTCCAAATGAGCATCCACCTCCTCGCTAACACTCCTTCCACCTGTGCCCGGTACCCTCTCGCCTTCCCAAGGACATGCCTCAGCCTTCCTTCCCTGCGGCATCATCAGTTTTCCTCTATCGGATCAAGCCAGGTGGCAGACAGATACACTATCGTTTCTCCCATCTTCAAGGAATCTTCTCTCTTGACCCAGATTCCCCTCCTGGTCACCAGCCCATTCCTCCCCTTCTGTGGTAGGCTTGACAGGGTGTTTCCAGTTTCTATCCTTCTATTCATTCTTGGACACACTCCCATCCACCTTCTGTCCCCGCCCCTCTGCTGAAGCCAGTCTCGCCATCCACGACCTTCACATCTGAAATCCAGTGCCTGAGTCTCCAGCCTCATCACGGTGAGGTAGCCCAGGGCTCCCACACAGCCGGTCACCACCTCCTCAGCCCTCTCTGGTCCTGCTCCTGTCTCATCTTCCTCCTACCTCTCTGACATTCTCGTTGGGGGGCCCTAGGGCTCGGGCCTTGGACTTCTCTTCCTCCCCTCCCTCGGTGATCTCTTCCAGCCAAATGGTTTGCAAGACTGTATGCTGATGACTCCTGCATTATTCATCCGTTGCCACGTAACAAGCTATCCCCCGTTTTAGCAACTTCCAACAACAAACTGATACCAGTTCATAGTTTCCATAGGTCAGGAATCTGGAGCAGCTTAGCTGGGTGGTCCTGGCAGCTCAGTGTCTCTGCTAAGGTCACGTGCATGATGTCATGGGGAGTTGCTGTTGTCTGGGGGCTTCCCAGGTGGTGCTAGTGGTAAAGAACCTGCCTGCCAATCCAGGATATGTAAGAGATGCGGGTTCGATTCCTGGGTCAGGAAGATCTCCTGAAGGAGGGGGCATGGCAATCCACTCCAGTATTCTTGCCTGGAGAATCCCATGAACAGAGGAGCCTGGCGGCTACAGTCCATAGGGTCGCACAGAGTCGGACATGACTGAAGTGACTTAGCACGCACGCACAGAGGCCCACTGGGGCTAGAGGATCTGTTTCTAGGATGGCTCCCTGTCTCACAGTGTACTTGGGGTTTTAATTTATGGGAGTGACTGGGTGATGATTTGGAGACGCCAGTGCCAGGGAAAGAAGAATTTAGTACTTATATCACCTAACAGAAGCCCATGCTCCCCCCACCACCACCGCCACTGGGGCCACAAGGAAAGCACCAGCTTTGGTCAGGAAGCAGAAGAAGGGAGAGAGAAGCCTAGGGCAGAGGCTTTATTGGGAAAGGCAAGGCAAGTGGGGAAATGGCTTAGTACTCGGCCATGTGAACGCTGTTAGCAGGCTCTGGGCTAGAGGGGTGGTCTCTACTTGTCTGGTACCTGCCCTGGGTTGTTTTAGGGTTTGGTGTGTGAGTCAGATAAAGGGGGAGTATAGATTCAGAACTGGTTGGGTTTTCATATGAAAGGCAGGTTCCCAACTCTTTGCTGTCCCTAAGAATCGGCTAGCTCTGGGAGGGTGGTCTCTCCCTGGCTAGCAAGATGTTTAAGATGTCAAAACATCCTGAGATAGAATAAAAATACACTCATTCACATGGCAGTGGGCAGGAGGCCTCAGTTCCTCACTCAGAGACTTCTCCATAGGGCTGCTTGAGCGTCCTCAGGCTGTGGCAGCCGACTTGTCCCAGAGCGAGGAATCCAAGAGAGAGCCGAAATGTCAGCCGACCTAGCCTTATTCTGTGGATCACACAGTGACCTTCCTACAAAGGCAAAGGGGATTACACAAAGGTGTGAACACCCCGGGGGCAGGATCTTGGAGGCTGACTGCCATAACCCCCAGGTGTGTATCCCTTCCAGGGACCTCTCCCTGAACCCACAGTTTGTAAATTCAGCTCCCTGTACCCTGCACCTCCACGCGGATGTCCACCAGGCGGTGCATGACGTCATGTGGCCAACACGGAGCTCCTGCCCACCCACCAGGCAACACTGTCATTGCTGGGGCCAAAATATGTGGAGTCACCCTTCACCCCTCCCTCTTTCTCACACCCTCTACCTGATCTCAGCAAAAACTGTGGGCTCCACCTTTGAAACACACCCAGAATTCAAACTCTTCTCACCTCCTTGGCCACCACCACACTGGTCCAGCCACTGCCATCTCTTGCCTGGTGATCAGAGTGGTTTCTTAGGGGGCTCTCTGCTCTTGCCCTTGGCCTCCCTACAGTCTTCTCAGCACAGCTTCAGAGTGATCTGGTGAAAGCACAGCAGTCCTATATCTAAAACTCTTCTGACTCAGTGGTTGTTCAGTCGCTCAGTCGTGTCTGACTCTTTGGGACCCCATGGACTGCACCACGCCAGGCTTGCCTGTCCTTCACCATCTCCTGGAGCTTGCTCAAACTCATGTCCATTGAGTCAGTGATGCCATCCCACCATCTCGTCCTCTGTCATCCCCTTCTTCTACCTTCAATCTTTCCCAGCATCAGGGTCTTTTCCAGTGAGTCGGCTCATCTGACTCAGAGTAAAAGTCAAATGCTTACCGTGGACTCTGGGCCTTAAACGAGCCAGCCCCCATTGCTCCTCTGACCTCATCTCCTGCCATGCCCCCCTGCCCACCCCACCCCAACCACCCTGACCTGCTCCAGGTTCTTCCAGCACCTCCACACCTGTATCCAGCTGAACTGTCTGCCCTCCCTCCTACCGGGTCCTCCTACCCACCCTGCCTTTGTCTACTTGCAAGTCCTCTTCTCAACGAGTCTCCCCTAAGGTCTCATCTCAACATTCCACCTTGCTCCCCACCCACGCCCCTATCTCTCTTCCGAATTTAATTTTTCTCCAAAGCACTCATCACCATCGAACATACTGTGTCTTTAGGTTTTGTCTCTGCATGCTGGAATATAACCTCCAGGAGGGCAGGGGCTTCCACCTGTTCTCTGCTGTGGCCCTAATGCTCCCAGACAGTGCCTGGGACACTGTAGGTGGTCTGCCTGTACGTTGTGAAAGTGTTAGTCACTCAGTTGTGTCTGACTCTTTGCGACCCCATGGGCTGCAGCTCTCTAGGTTCCTCTGTCCGTGGGATTTTCTAGGCAAGAGTACTGGAGTAAGTAGCCATTGCCTTCTCCAGGGGATCTTCCCCACCCAGGGATCAAACCTGGGTCTCCTGCTATGCAGGCAGATTCTTTACCATCTGAGCCACCAGTAGGCGGTCAGTACCGAGCACAGGTATCAGTGACAGAGGATGGAGAACAAGTAGGAGGGAAGGACTAGAAGCAGTTAGAAACTTTCGAGTGAAAAGACAAGAGGCGAGATAGTAGGAGGAGAGGAGCATGGCTCAGAGGTGAAGGGCCGATTGAAGAACAAATCCAGAGAATAAGGGAGACGGGAGAGAGAAGTGGAGGACAGACAGGAGTTGAGAGGCGAGAAGGAAGAGCACGGGGAGAGAAGGGACCTGCGAGGGAAGAGACTAGGAAGCGAGGAGAGGACGGAAAGAAGGGAGAGGACGAGAGCGCAGGTGGGAAAGAGGAAGAGAGGTGAACACAGCGGTGGGGCGGGGAGAGCAGGAGGATGTGAAGAGCGTGGCCTGGAGGACCAGAGGCGTAGAGAGGGAGGAGGCGCGGCGGCAGGGAGGGCGCAGACCGTGACCGCCGCCCCGCGCCGCCCCCAGGTGTCGGTGTGCCAGGAGATGCTGCAGGAGCTGCGGCACGCCGTGTCCTGCCGCAAGACGTCGCGTTCCCGCCGGCGCCGGCGGCCCGGCGGCCCCAGCAGGGCCCTGCTGTCGCTGCGCGCCGTCCGCGAGATGCGCCTTAGCAACGGCAAGCTCTACTCTGCTGGCGCGGATGCGGGCAGCGCACACGGGGGCCCCCAGCGCCTCCTAGACGATCCGGGGCCGCCAGGCGGGGCCCGGCCCCCCGCCCCCACGCCCTGCACCCACGTGCGCGTCTGCCAGGAGTGCCGGCGCATCCAGGCGCTGCGGGCGTCCGGGGCCGGCGCGCCCCCGCGTGGCCTGGGCGCCCCCGCCGAAGCCACCAGCCCGCCCCGGCCCCGCCCCGCCGGCCCCCGCGAGCTGGCCGAGCACGAGTGACCACGGGCGGGCGCCCGGACTGATGCAGGGGCCGGGCCCGCCCCAGGCCCCGGTCGCCCTCGCTTCCCCAGTGGGCGAGGGACGGGACTTGCGCCCGCCGCGCGCCGGACGCCGCGATTTTGCCTTCGGTTCCCGGTGAAGTCCGAGGCTCGGTTCCAGAGCCTGCCTGCGCCCCCTAGTGGACTCGCCGGAGGGAGCCGCGGACGCCCGCACTCCGCCCCCGACTGCGGACAAAGACGAGCGCAGGGACCGAGAACTCCGGGGGCCGGGACTGCAGGGGTCGTTCCCGGAAGCGGAAAGCAGTCCGCGGGGAGAACCCCATCCTGGGACTGCTCAGGCTCCCCAAGACTTGACGCAGCCCTCCCCACTTCTGGAGAAGTGGGAAGCCTCTGGGCAGATGGGTGTCCCCTGGCGCCCCTCGACTCTTCTCTTTCTCTCTTTTTTTTGGGGAGAAACCTCCGAATTTCTATGAGACCCCCACAGGGAGGGGGTCAGTTGGGCCTCCATCCCTCCCCCTGCCACAGCCCAGTCCCTGTTGGAATAAAAAAAAGAACAAAACCCCAAAGCTGGGGATACGCAGGTCTCATTTCCTGGGGGTGTGAGGGCACCGAAGGCTTGGGCTTCCTCTCCCCACCCCCAGGGAGTCTGCTTAGAACCGCAGACTGGATGGTCACCCCTTCACTCTCTCGATTCTCCGCCCTGCCCGCAGACAGCAGGTCAGCGCAGGTCCGGGCAGCTGGCCCTTCTCCACTGACCTTCTCCCAGGACAGAAGGAGGCAGTTCTCCCTGAGACAGATGGAGAGATGCAGGGATCTGGAGAGGCGGAGACACCAGGAAAAGGAGACATAGAATGAGAGAAACCAGATGGGGCTGGGGGAGGGGAGGGCTAGTGAACAGTTCAGTGTGGTGGTGCTCCGGCTAGCCCGGACGGTGACAGGTGTGTGCCTGGGCCAGGGTGATTTGTTGGCTTTGTAATCGTGTGCATGTGTGAACCTCCCTGAGACCACCTTCAGTTGTCTGTGCCCCTGATCCTGTGTTTCTGCTGAAAACGTAACTCCCCAGCCCCTAAGAGAGGAAGTGAGAAATCCCAGTGGAGGGGGAGGTGGCGGGGCGGGAGGCCGAAGGGCCGGTGGAGCAGGGAAAAGGGTGGGTCTGCTTTCTGTCCCCGCCCTCCCCCGCCCCGCTGGAGGTTTCTGTGGAAACTGCCGCTGAGAAAGGACGAGTGAAGGTCACACAGCCAGAGCCAAAACGAGGCCGAGTGGAAGGGGGAGATATGGAGAGGTGGAGAGAAAGAGATGGGACAGGAATGGGCAAGAAACAGAAAGGGAAGAGACGCAAATGGAGTAGCGATGGGGAGAGACCACGGAGGGGAACAGAGAGGGATGGGGAAATAAGCCAAAGGGGAAACAGGGAGACAAGCCATAATGAGGTGGGAGAAGGGTGAGACAGAATGGGAGAGAGGAGGGGTAGTCAGAGAAAACAGGTTAAGAGACCGGGAGTTGTTGGGGCTGAGAGAAGCAGAGACTGAAGTAGAGCAGAGATAGGTGAGAAACAAGAAGCCTTGGAAAACTAGATGTAGACGTTTCCCGAGCCGTGGAAATGCTAGAGATCGAGCGAGGGAAAGGAGCGAGGCTGGGCCCCGCCCCTCGGGCAGGCGGCCCAGAGCTCGGGAGCTGTCCGTTCAGCACCGGCCTGGCGCTCAGCAGCGCCCTGTCTCCCCGACAGGACCTGCCAGCCTTCGCGGGGCTTGGGCACGCCACATCCGGGGGACCCCGCCTGTCACACAGCACCCCGTCTCAACCTGGCCTCTTCCGTGTCTCAGACACTTGCCACATGTGTGCCCTTCAGAGGCAGGTGTGGGGGCGAGCTTGTGTCTCAGGATGTTTCTTGTTTCCACATCTCTTAGAAACTAATCAATGGCTCTGCCCTTGAGCGGGAATGTCAGTCCGTCAAGGTGATAGAATATGGCTGCAGACATTTGTGGTCTCTCCCATTCTCTGTCCCAATACCAAGCATCAGTTCTCCCATTTCTGAGTCTCCCCCACCCCCATTTCTGCTCTATCTCTTCAGTCTTTATCTCTGTCTCCCCAGTTTGCCAAATATGTCTGCCTGGCTCTCTATGTCCCGTCTCTGTCATCTTCACTAAGTAATGCAGTTGATCTGTCTCCTCCATCTGTTTCCTCATTTCTGTCTTTGCCAGTCTGTCTGTCTTTGTCGGTCTTTCTGTTTTTCCTTTCCTATTTGCATCTCTCTGGTTTTGAACTCTGTGTCCATTCCTCCCCTTAGTCTCTCCTTCCATCTCTCTTGCCGAGTTCCCTTGTCCCCATCCATTCCTGTGACCTTCGTAAATCTTCCTCCTCCCCCACCCAACTTCCGCAAAGCCTCACGCTGGGAACACTATGCACAGTCATCAGTCTCCCCAAACTGAGGAGGGAGTGCATGAGGGGGGACATGAGCCTGTCTGGGGTGCAGTCTCCCCCAGCCCAGCTGGTGAGCAGGAGGAGAGAAGGCCAAGAATCTCCTGGGATCCTGAAACCCCTCAGGCTTCTCCATCCCCCCAATCTCTCTGCCATGGTCCAGGCTCATCCCTGCAGGATAAGGTAGAGAGGAAAAAGATAGAGGTGGGACAGAGCCTCCCCCCTTCCCTCCCATCCTCCTCTTGAAAGGGGACAGAGTTCCGCAGAGGGGCCAACTACCAGGGCTAGAAGATGTGGCTCCCCCCCCCCCACCAGTCTCCATGGAGACAGGCCAGATCTGTAAACCCAGCCTCCTTTGCTGCATACGCTGCCTCCCTGTTACTATGGCAACAAAGGACAGCAGGGAAGGATGGGGACGGGTCAGAGTACAGGATTGGGCTGAGGTTCTGGGTGCTGGAGGAAGGAATGAACCCACCTGCCTGCCCCCTTTTGCTCTCTGGCCCAGTCTCCCTGTCCTTGTGGTTCTGTGATTTTGAATCTCCCATTTTTTGTGTCTCACTCCAGCCTTCAGCCTTTCACACAAATCAGTGACCTGGTCCTTAACCTTCACGCCCCTTGCCTGTCCCCCACATCTCAACTTCCACAGGTGGGAGGATACCCACATTCTGAAAAAGCTACAGAGACAGGCTCTTGCCTGCTCTCTGCCCTTTCTGCCATCCCCACAGAGTCTGGGAGTGTTCCTCATAGAGCAGAGAGGTGTGGGTGGGAGGCTGTAACTCCTCAGGCTCCAGTGGGTGGCCGATGGGATGTCGTGTGTATTGTGGCAGGCCTGGGATGTGGGTGCCAGCTGTGCATCTGTGTGTGTGTGTATCAATATATGCCGAGCTGGGATGTGCACAGCGTGGGGGTGTGGGCATTGGGGGTGTTTGAAGCTACAATGCAAGTATATAAGACAGCATTGCAATACATGATGAGTGTAGTGTGTGAGGTGTGTGGGATGGTGTTGCGTGATCTGTGTCTGTGAATTAGTGTGCCGTGCATGAGTCCGAGTGCACCCTTTGTCTGTCATTCACAATTAGCAATACTTTGGCAGTTTGGCATGGAGGGTCTTTGCATGTGCCCAGATATATTGGGAAGGAGTGTTTGTGATGTTGTGTGACTACACAGCAGAGTCCACAAAGGTTCAAATGGTGTCTGGGGCAGTGTGAGGCCTATGTCTGTGTGATGGTGCTGAGTGTGGATGTGTACTGGTTCATGGGCCCATGGGTGAAATATTTACTGGTCTCTGTGTGAGATGGCTTAAGGCCAGCTATGACGGAGCGTGTGACATATGTGTCTGTGAGGTGGTGTTTTCAGGGTGTGTGTTCCTCTGCATGGCATTTTATGCCTGTGTGATTCTGTTGTGGTGTGCTGGGGTGTGCAGTGTGCTGTGTGTTCGTGAGTCTCTGGGCTTGTTTTGATGGGGTACTGTGAGATGTGTGGGAGATGATAAGTTGGTGTGTGACGGAATGTGATTGTGAAACTGGTGGTGTTGGTGGGTGTCCCCAGCGTCTGTGTTCTCCGGGTGATGGTCGGGTGTGAGTGCCATGCTTGGTGGGATTCTCTGGCTGTGATGTGTCTCCTGTGTACCTGTGCAGTTGTGTCTCGTTGGATAACTGCAGCGCCATAGTGGGTGGGGGGAGGTCACACACAGGGGGACTCGGGGCCCCGCCCCCCCCTGCAGCGTCCCTGCTCATCGCGGGGTATCTTTCTCGCCTCTTGGGTTCCCTCCATCTCCGCCTCCTGAACAGCACCCCACAGTCTCCAGGGCTCCCCCTGCCTCACTGCAGAGAAGGGTGCTCTGGCCCTCCTTCCTTATTGCAGTGGCTTACGGGGCTTCCCCCCACCCGGTGTGCACCTTCCACAGCGCACCCCTCCCTCTGGTGGCACACAATGAGGGGGATTCCGGGGCTCTCCCACCCTCAGCGCCCCCTCCTAGGAGGCGACACCCCACACTGCAGGGGCTTCCAGGTCCCTCATTGGCGGGGGGGGGGGGGCCTCCGGGTTCTCGGCTTCCCGCAGCGCTCCCCCTTCGCCGCCTAGCCGCCACTTTGCGGAGGCTGGGGGGCGGGGAGAACAGCTGCAGTGCCGGGGGCGGGGCCGCGGGCCATCCATCAGGGCGGCGGCGCCTCTGATTGGCCGGCGCCGGCCCCCCCGCGGGCGCGGGCATATGAGGAGGCGGAGGCGGCGGCGGGCGCCGCAGACTCTGTGCGGTAGGGCTGACCGCCGGACCCACGCGCGGACCGAGGCGCGGGCGCTGCAGAGGCCCCCAGCCCGAGCCCGCGCCTAAGCCCACCCTGAGGCCCCCTGCCTCGGCCCCTGCCCCGCCTGAGTGCCCCTGTCCCCCGGAGCCGCCAAGATGGGGGTAGGTGCTCGGGCCAGCCAGGCGATGCCTGTGTGCGAGTGTGTGTGTGTGTGTGTGCGCGCGTGCCTGTGTGTGTGACATTGTGGGTCCAGTGACATTGGGTGTCTGCGGAGAGCGGGGGACGAGGACTCTGGGACCTCTGCTCTCCGGGACCCGGGTGCAGATCCCTGGGAGCCAGCTGACCCTGCCCATCCGTGTGGTTGTGTCGCTGGCTGAGTGCGTGCCCGGGGCCGCCTGGGTCGGTGGGAGTCTGTGGCGCATGTTGGCGTGTCCTTTGTGTGCGGGGTCCGCGGGGCACGGACCGGCCTTCGGCCTCTCTGTCTGCCCTGGTGTGGTTCCCTGCTCAGCCGAAGATGTGCGTGTGCGTGTGCGCGTTCCTGGTTCTGTCGGGCCTGGCAGCACCGTTCGCCTGCGATTGTGTGGCCCGGGTCGTGTCTGAATGTCTGCACCCGTGTCTGGGTGTGTCTGAACGCCGGTGTTTGTGTCTGGGGGTGTTGAAGCCCGTCTGCTTCCGTGGCCAGGCGGGGATAGATCCAGACTATGAGATGCACATCCGATGACCTCCCTTTCTCCTTCCAGGCCCTCATGGGGTTGCTCCGCAGTGCGGAGCAGCCTGGGTCTGCAGCGTGTGTCTACCTCCTAATCTGGGGGAGCAGACCTGGGGGCTGGGGGGAGCAGGAGAGCCACGGCAGGGAGACTGAGTGCCTTGCTGAGGGCTATGTGTGCAAATGCGTGTTGTGGGGGTATTGTGCATGCCCGGCTATGCCCTTTCCTCTGTGTCCGTGTGTCCTTGTCTGTGAGTTTCTCCAGCAGATGCCGCCTCTTTCCCTGGCTGACCACCTGACCCCCCAGCTGCAGCCCTGGATCCCTCCCTGAGTGTCTGGGGCGGGGCCAGAGGGAGGGGGTGGGGGCAAGGAGGCTGGTGGGCTGGGCTGGGTAGGATGAAGAGAGAGGGGGTTGGGATGGGAGAGCGAATATGAGGGATGGGAGAAAGATGGCGGAGGAAGGCTGTTGGGTCCAGGAACGGAGGTGGGGGATGGGACTGCAGGTCGGTGGATGGGGGTGGGCGAGGCTGAAGGGGAAGAAGAATTGGATGGGGAGAGGACTGGGAGAGAGAAGGTGCAGGTGGGAGTCAGTGATGGCTTCCAGGTAAGTGGAAATGGAAGGGAAGCCATGGGTAGATTGGAAGACAGGACTGAGGCTAAATGCCTTAGATAAGAAATTGGGGGCGGGTCTTAGGAAAAGACGTGGGACAGGAGAAGTGAGCGCTGTAGACATGGGAGACAGAGACATGGGAAGACAGAGAGAAATGGGCAGACACAGAGAGAGATGCTCTGAAAGAGACAAAGAGATAGAGAGACAAAGAGAGAAAAAGATATAGAGACAAAGAAAGAGACAGACACGGGCAGGAGGATATGGAAAGATAGAGAGATACAGACAAGGAGAGACATGGAGAGACAAAGAGAGAAACTGAGGCTGAGATGAGGAGACCCAAGGACAGACATATCCCATCCAGAGACAGCCAGAGGCAGCCTGGATGACAGGAAAAGGGGACAAAGGGCACAAGGGGAGGTCGACTGAGAGACGCCGGGATGAGGCCTCAGACACCTTGAAAGGGGGAGGGACGGGCGGGCCGAGGGGCAGAGCCTGCCTGAGCTCGGCTGGCGTGGAAAATGGCAAGGAGCTGCAGAGGCGGCTGCAGCGGCCAGACACGCGTGTCCCCCACCCTCCGAGGTGCTCCCGCCCCGCAGTGCGCCCATCTGGGCCTCCTGCCTTGACTGGGAAAGCCTCGGCTCGCCCTCCAACAGATGGAAGCCCGCCCCCAAGGGAGTCTGGTCATGACAAGGGCAACCAGCAACCAAGGCTCACCTGCCAGGGACCGGGGTACCCCAGTCCCTCATCCCTCAGACCCAGGAGTCCAGGCCCCCAGCCCCTCCTCCCCCAGCCCCAGGATCAAGACCCCCAGCCTCTCCTCTCTCAGATGGAGGAGTCTGGGACTGCAGCCCTGGGTCTCATAGGGACACAAGCATCAGCTCCTGGCCTTCCCTAAGGTTTCAGGGGTGGGCAGCTAGTTTTCTTCCCACCTCCCTCCAGGCCCCTCTCTTTCCTCTCTTGCCTGCCCTTCATTTCTCTAACTTGTGCCCACGACCTTGTGCTCCATCTGTGGGTCTGCCCCTTGTGGAGGCTGAGACCCCTCCTGAAGCGGGGGTGGAGGAGGGTCCTCCCTGCCCGCCTGAATCTCCATGCTCAGTGTCAGACACAGCGCTGCTGCAGGGCTGGCCCAGTGCCAAGCCACCCTCCTGCCCCCTGAAACCCCGGCTTCCAGGCCTTTAGGATGCAGTAGCCCCCCAGGCTCAGCCTCCGGGTCTGGGGGCAGACAGCAGGCAGCTCAACCCTCTACAAGGTCACGAGGGGATTAGCGCTGAGCCGCGCTGAGCCTGGGATCCCAGCTTGGCTCTGGGCCTGTAAGATCTGTCAGCGGGCCGCTATCAGCACCCAGCCTCACCCCACCCCTCCTGCCAGCCTCCAAGGACGCTGGCTTCCCCATGAGCCCAAGCCCCCAGACTAGAACTTCCCTCATTCCCCCCACACTACATCCAGTTCACGCCAGGCCTGGGGGACTTCTTCCTCTTGCTCTTCTGCACCCCGAATCCCAGCCAGCAGCTAGTCTGTCCTTCAGAGACCTAAACATGCCCACCCCCACCCAAACGTATTCATGGCTCCCGCCAGCCCCCAGGAGAGAGGCTAGGCCACAGCTTGTCAGTCAAGCCCCTCGGGACCGACTGCACGTCCAGCCAGGCCACCATCCCTGGGCCCAACAGGCGACCTCCTGGGCATTTGTCCCAACTGGTCCTCTGAGAGAGACATCCATGGAGTTGGGAGAAGAGACCCAAGAAAAGAGCCAGGAAGAAAAGACAGGGAGAGACCTGGGGGAATTATATGGGGGAGGCCTGGAGCTGGAAGCACAGAGATGCCAAGATGGATGAGAGAGAGAGAGTGAAAGATACGGGGGTAGAGAGGAAGATGGCAGAGCAAGACCGTGAGACACAGACAGACAAGATGTTTGAAATAGTAGAGACAGGGAGAGACGCACCAAGCGTTACAGAAAAGCAGGTACCTTGAGAGATGAAGACAGAAAGAAGTAGAGATAAGGATGGACAGAAAATACTGACACTCAGGGATAATCTAAGATCCCCACACACCAACTTGGAAAGAGATAGAAACCCAGGGAGAACACAGAGAGACTGACTCAGCCAGACTCAGGGAAAGAGTTCAAGAGACGGTGACAGATATTGTATGAGATGGCAAACATAAAGAGCCGGAGATCAGAGAGAGACAACAGTCTCAGAGAGACACGCATAAAGATGCAGAGACAGAGAATGTGAGAGACATTCTCTGAGAGACAGTGAGATCAGAGAAAGAACTGCAGAGAGATGGAGATAGCCACAGATGGAGAGGTAAAGCGGCAGAAGGAGACAGAGAGACAAAAGGGAATAAGACAGGCACAAGCAGAGACCTGGAGAGGCAGATCAAGAGAGACAGACCAACAGACATAGCAAGAGACAGACACTTGGGGTGGGGTGGGGGGCCTTGGGCAAGCCCAGGGACAGGAAGTAAGAGACAGAAAGAGACACACAGAGGAAAAAAGGACATATGGAGACTGAAGGGGAGAGACCTAGAGACAGAGAGAGAGAGAGACAGAGGCATAGACAGACCCAGATGGAGACTCGCTGGCACAGAGATCCAAGGAGCCAGAGATGGGGGGTGTAGGGTGGCGGGGTGGGAAGCAATAGGAGAAGACAAGCCTCGGGAGTTCTGAGAGACACCCAGGCTGAAGGGCAGGGACAGACAGAGCCCCCAGAGCAGGCCCTGCCCGGAGACGCAGCTGCACAGCCGCAGGGCCGGTGCCCCCCTGTAACCCCTTCTCGCCCGCAGTCTGGTGGTTCTGACAGCTATCGTGTCGCCACCTCGCAGGACAAGAAAGATGACAAGGGCTCGCCCAAGAAGAGCAAGGGCACCAAAGACCGCCGGGACCTGGATGACCTCAAGAAGGAGGTGGCTATGGTGAGTCCCACCCTCTGTACCCACCCGGAGCAGACCCCTCCCCCAATGACCCCCCTACCGCCAGGCCTCCACGCTCACCCGATGTCTCCCCAAACTCCTGTTCCTCAGACAGAGCACAAGATGTCCGTGGAAGAGGTCTGCCGGAAATATAACACCGACTGTGTACAGGTGCGGCCGGGCTGGAGGGACAGGGGTCCCTGGGGTGGGGGTGGGGGAGGCATGACCCCCCCAATGCCTGAGGGTGCTCTGTAGTGTTGGGGTGCCAGGTTTCTCCAGGAGGGTCCTATGTGAGTCCTGTGTCCCCCAGGGTCTGACCCACAGCAAAGCCCAGGAGATCCTTGCCCGAGATGGGCCCAATGCGCTCACACCGCCGCCGACCACCCCGGAGTGGGTCAAGTTCTGCCGCCAGCTCTTCGGGGGCTTCTCGATCCTGCTGTGGATCGGGGCCATCCTCTGCTTCCTGGCCTACGGCATCCAGGCGGGCACAGAGGACGACCCTTCTGGCGACAACGTGAGTGCCCTCCACCCACCCCGCCCAGGAGCTCCTCCGCATAGAGACATGCATGTCTCACTCCTCCCCTTGGACTTTTCAAAGCCCCGCCTCTGACTTCTTCCCATCTAACTTTCACAATCACTCAGTGAGAAAACCAGAGATGCAAGGAGGAAAACGGGCTCAGAAAGGACAAGTATGGGACTTCCTGGCGATCCAGTGGTTAGGGCTTGGCACTTCCACTGCAGGGGGCCTGGGTTCGATTTCTGGTTGGGAACTAAGATCCTGCAAGCCACATGGTACAGTCAAAAATAAATAAATAAATAAAAAAGACCAAGTTGCTTGTTCAAGGTCACACAGTAGGGAGTATGAGCTGGGGCTCCATCCCAAAGCTGTGTTGTAACATCACTGGCCTTGAGGGTAGACACAAGCAGGTGGTCCTGGCCTAAAAGATGCTCAGTGAATGGGCTCATGTAGAGACCCAGGCGCACCCACGTGCTGATTTATCAGGTCCTGTTCACTCAGCACAGGGGACACACACACGCACAGTCTCAACAGACATGACGCTCATAAACATAGACCTGTATTCTGACTACATGGAGATCCTTGCACGCACACACCCACACATGCGCATGTACACACTACTGCAGAGTCAGTGCAGGCAGTCACACTAACACGTAGATTCAAGCACGGCCACCTAGTTCAGACGCAGGCACAGACACAGACATGGACCGAGAGACAGACAGACAGACACAAGCACCCAAACACACAGAGTCGCAGGCATAACCTGGTGGTGGACAGAGCGGTGTGAGAGTCAAGCGCAGACAGGATTCTCAGAAATTAAAACCTGAACAGGTGAACAGACCCAGAGTCTCAGACCTACACAGACCAACAGAGGGAGACAGAGACCCACCTAGAGAGAGTCAAACACAAACAGTCTCCTACATTTAAAGTCAGGCATTCAGTCAGACAGGCACGTTGATCTTAACACAGACAGACACATGGACAACAGCATACACACCGATTCTCTGACATAGGCTGAGAGACCCACAAAATAGAGAGACGGACAGACCAGAGGCTCAGGCACACTTTTGTTCAGGAAGAGAGATTCAAGGGAATTCCCTGGTGGTCCAATGGTGAGGACTCCATGCTTTCACTGCTGAGGGCCTGGGTTTGATCCCTGGTCAGGGAACTAAGATCCCATAAGTTGTATGGCAAGGCCAATAAATAAACAGAACAAACATTTTTTAAAAAAGAGAAAGAAAGAGAGACTCAAACATGGACAGCCAGAGAGACACAGACCGTCAAATAGATACAACCTGAGGTCAGACATACAATTGCAGAAGCCCACTTACTCAAAGCTCTCTCCCCAGACTGCACACATCTCTGGGTAGGGCCGGTGGGGAGTTGCTGTGGGGCGAGCCGTGACCTTGAGTCTGCCCACAGCTGTACCTGGGCATCGTGCTGGCGGCCGTGGTCATCATCACCGGCTGCTTCTCCTACTACCAGGAAGCCAAGAGCTCCAAGATCATGGAATCCTTCAAGAACATGGTTCCCCAGGTGAGGGGTGCCCAGGAAGGGGCCAGGTGGGGTGTGGACAGCTGCCGAGGCTGTGCCCAGAGACCTCAGGCAGAGAGCGTCAGGGAGGTGACGCCTCTCCATCCCACCCGCAGCAAGCCCTGGTCATCCGGGAAGGTGAGAAGATGCAGGTGAATGCTGAGGAGGTGGTGGTTGGGGACCTTGTGGAGATCAAGGGTGGAGACCGAGTTCCAGCCGACCTGCGCATCATCTCAGCCCACGGCTGCAAGGTGGGTGTGGGGCCTAGCTCTGCCCTTCCTGGAGCAGCCCAGGAGTCCAGACCCCCAGCCCCTCCTCCTCGGACCCAGGAGTCCAGGCCCCCTCCTCCTCCCCTAGACCTGCAAGTGCCTTTGACCTTGCCTAGAAGTTGTACCCTCTCCACCTTCAAGAGCCCAACTCTGACACCCAGACTTCTAGGTCTCTAGCTGTGACCTCCACAGACACAGGTTTCCTTAATTAATGAGATTTCCGCCTCGTTAACAAAACAAACGAACAAACAAAAATCTTGAAATCTCCTCTGAGCAAATGCCAGTTGACCCCAGGCCCGGGGTTGAGCCCTGTCCCCTGTGCCCCCACCCCAGGTGGACAACTCTTCCTTGACCGGCGAATCAGAGCCCCAGACCCGCTCCCCCGACTGCACGCACGACAACCCCCTGGAGACCCGGAATATCACCTTCTTTTCCACCAACTGCGTGGAAGGTGAGACGGTTGGGGTGGGGTGGGTACCCGGGTGGGGCCAGGCTGGTCCAGACAGACAGACGCACCTCAGGGGCTTGGGGTCTCTCTGCACCTTGCTGAGGATCAGCCCTGTCCCCTCTGGCCACACAGGCACGGCTCGGGGCGTGGTGGTGGCCACAGGCGACCGCACCGTCATGGGCCGCATCGCCACTCTGGCTTCGGGGCTGGAGGTGGGCAAGACGCCCATCGCCATCGAGATCGAACACTTCATCCAGCTCATCACTGGCGTGGCCGTCTTCCTGGGCGTCTCCTTCTTCATCCTGTCCCTCATTCTTGGATACACCTGGCTTGAGGCTGTCATCTTCCTCATCGGCATCATCGTGGCCAATGTCCCAGAGGGCCTGCTGGCCACTGTCACCGTAAGGCCCAGACCCCTGGGTCTGAGGGAGGAGGGGGCTGGGGGCCTGATGGCAAAGATCTTTTCTTTTAAAACGTTTTTTTTACTTGGCTTCACTGGGTCTTAGTTGCCCCATGCAGAACCCTTAGGCAATGATCTTATTTTATTTACTTATTTTTTTTGGCTGCAGCACACAGCATGTGGGATCTTAGTGCTCTGACCAGGAGTCGAAACTATGCCCCCTGCATTAGAAGGCGAATTCTTAACCACTGAAGTCCAATGGCAATGATCTTGATTGCAACTTGGGGGGCCGAATTGCAATCAAGACATCAAGGGCCAAATCCTCCCAGACATTGAAGAAGGAGGGTCCTGGGACTCAGCGGGCCTCATGAACAAAACAAACTAACAGGGATTTCCCTGGCTGTCCAGCGGTTAGGACTCCGTGCTCTCACTGCCGAGGGCCTGGGTTTGATCCCTGGTCAGGGAACTAAGATCCCGCAAGCTAACCACCCTATCATTTTTGAAGTTAACTTACAAAATTAAGAAGTACACCTTCATGGTAAAAAAATCAAAAGAATACATTAAAATAGTTAAAGAGTAAAATAACAGTCTGGACCCACTGCCTAGCCTAGCCATCACCCCCCTTCTGAAGCAGGCTCACTGTACCGTTCCCAGGAGAGGTGGGCATATTCCCACATATGTAGTAACTGTTTTCAGCGTACACAGAAGGGACCATCCTAGGAATACTGTTCTGCTCCTTGATTCTTTTAGAATCAATAGATCCTGCAAACTTTTCCATATTAGCAAATTCAAAGCTACTCTAGGTCAAGGCCTTTTATTGACCTACACTGTACACGCGAGAGTTGCACATGAACATACTGATGAGCTGGAGTCAGTTGAACACACCCTAGGTCATCTGCACCCAGATGGAGTTCCCTAGAAGCCCTCTCAAGACCTTGTTCAGCCCTTCCCCTGCAACCCCAGGATTACCCCTAGGATAGCCTGGTTTCAAACAGTAGTTTTTTTACTCCACATCAGTGAAATCATTCAGCAGCAACTCTTGTTTCTGGCTCTTCTTTGCTGAACATTGTTTTTGAGCTTCACCCACGAGGTTGTAGGTACTGATCTCTTATCCTTTTTCATCTCTGTATAGTATTCCCATCTTTTATTTCTCCAATTTTCTCTTCTGCTGTTAGAGAACATTTTGATTGTTTCAGTTTGGGACTATTATGTTGCTGCTGTGAACATTCTAGTATATTTTGGGGGGTGCATCTGAGCCCATTTCTATGAGTCTGTGCCTTGGGTGGAGTCTCTGGGTGATTCTTTGCCCAGGATTCTCTTTGGGCTAAGCAGTCAGGTTGTTGGACAGTCGTGTTGCCGGCCCAGCCCCGCCACCTGACTCTACCTGTAACTCACCTGTCCTTGCACGGGCCCAGGTCTGTCTGACACTGACTGCCAAGCGCATGGCTCGGAAGAACTGCCTTGTGAAGAACCTAGAGGCTGTAGAGACCCTGGGCTCCACGTCCACCATCTGCTCAGACAAGACAGGGACCCTCACCCAGAACCGCATGACAGTTGCCCACATGTGGTTTGACAACCAGATCCACGAGGCCGACACCACTGAGGACCAGTCAGGTGAGGGTGGAGCCAGACAAGAGGGTGCTTGGCCCCCCGCCCCGGGTGCCCCTTGCCCTGATTGGTGGCTTTTTCAGGGACTTCATTCGACAAGAGCTCGCACACCTGGGTGGCCCTGTCCCATATCGCTGGACTCTGCAACCGTGCTGTCTTCAAGGGGGGTCAGGACAATGTCCCTGTGCTCAAGGTGGGCCCCCCCTCTCACTGGCCTCAGCCTGGCTCTTGCCCACCCCATGCTTCTCTGCTCTGACAGCCCTCTCTCCCGCCCTACAGAGGGATGTGGCCGGGGATGCCTCCGAATCTGCTCTGCTCAAGTGCATCGAATTGTCCTCTGGCTCTGTGAAGCTGATGCGTGAACGTAATAAGAAAGTGGCCGAGATCCCCTTCAACTCCACTAACAAATACCAGGTACCCTGGGGCTCTCCACTTTCTCTGTGATGCCCCAAAAAGCAGTCAGCTCTGCCCCACTGCCCTCCTGCTTTGGGCAAGCTATTAACTTTCCCAGAGCCTCAGTTTCCCCATCTGTAAAATGGGACTGAGAGTGGAGAGAGGAACAGAGATGGGAGTGAGAGCGAGGTCTCTGTGGGAGTAGGAGGCAGAGGAGTAAAGATTTCCTGCAGCAGAGTGGGAACCAGCCAGAGATCTCATTCATTCATTCAGCAGATATATTTTTAAGCAGCCACCATATGTCTGGGAGGCTTGTGTTAGGTGCTGGGGAGACATAACAGCAGTGAGTGAAACAGTGAAGTTCCTCCTCTTGTGGAACTTATGCTCCTGTGCCAGGAGACAGACGATAACAGAGGCATGAGGACTTGAGGGAATTTGGAATATGTCAGGAAATCACCGTGCTGAGGAAGGAAGCCCTGCAGGTATCTGGGGGCAGTGTGCATAGTATGTGCAAAGGTCCTGAGGCAGGAAAGTGTTGAGGTGTCTGAACAGGGGGTTGTGGAACCAGGAAGCATGGTGGGAGATGAGGGCTCTGTGTGCTGGGCCAAGTCCCATCAGGCCTCATGGGCTGTGGACACAACTTGGGTGTGACCCTGGTGGCGGGGCATGAGCCAAGGAGCAGGGTAGAGATGGGACCTGACTCACATTTTTAAAAACTGCTTTATTGAGGTGTAGTTCGTACACCATCGTAGATCACCCACGTAGTACATAATTCAAGAGTCTTAGTATAGTCACACATAGTATATAGTATAGTATATACAACGTAGCATAGTTAGCGTCTACTCAGTCAGCTTTAGAGAATTCCCATCCTCTCAAAAAACACCCTCACACTCTCTGGCTTTGTTCCCCTACCTCCCCCGTCTCCCCAAGCCCTAAGCAACTACTAATCCACGTCCTGTCTCTATGCCCTTGCTTATTCTCGACACTTCATGTCAACAGAATCCTACAATATGTGTTTTTGAGCGTCTGAGTCCTCTCACTCAGCATCGTGTTTTCCAGGCTCCTCAGGGCTCCCCTAGTAGCTCAGACAGTAAAGAATCCGCCTGCAATGCGGGAGACCTGGTTTCGATCCCTGGGTTGGGAAGATCCCCTGGAGAAGGGAATGGCTACCCACTCTGGTATTCTGGCCTGGAGAATCCCATGGCCTGCAGAGTCCATGGGGCCACAGAGTCGGACACGGCTGAGCGACTCTCACTTCCCTTCCCTTCCGTGTCGTAGCACGCGTCAGTACTCCATTCCTTTTTATGGCTGAATGACTTCGTGTTGTATAGCGAGATCACATTTTGTTGATCCATTCATCTATCAATGGACATTTGGGTTATTTGCACCCTTTGGCTACTATGAATAATGCTGCAGTGAACATCCGCCTACAAGTTCCTGTGTGGACATCGCCTGCACGCCTCTTGGGTGTATACCCGGGGATGGCCGGCTTACGTCGTAACCCTATGTTTAAGCTTTGTGGGGATAGCTAGGCTGTTTTCCAAAGTGGCTGCACCAGTTTTCACTGACGCTCATATTTTAAAGTCTCCTTCTGCCTACCATGGGGAGAAAATAAAAGACAATGGGGAGGGGAGGACAGACACAGGGACTCGATGTGGGGTGCTGCTGTGATATTTCATATGAGAGATGCTGGTGGGTGAATGGGAAGGCAGGGGAGGTGAGAGAAGTCAGAATCTGGGTACTTCAGAGGTGAGCTGAACAGATTCGGTGATGGCCTCTAATGTGAGATGAGAGATCGTCGGACGAGGCAGAGAGAAATGCCCGTATCCTCAGGACCCTTGAGATTTCTGTGAGAGAGACACAGAGGAGAAGAAATATTGTCAAAGAGACAGAAACGGGCAGGGATGAGCAGAGATCTCTGTGAGAGGGTCCGAGAAACAGATGACAATCTCTCAGGTAGTGCCTTCTGGGAGCCCGGCTGTGGTCTGTCCTGGCATCCGTGGCACCCTGGCACCCGAGGGGGTGGCGGGGAGTCCTCTTCCCCCCGGCCGGGCGCAGGGAGCCTCCAGGTCCCTGGGAGGCTCAGGCATGGCCACCCTCTGCTCTGTTTGCAGCTCTCCATCCACGAGACTGAGGACCCCAATGACAACCGGTACCTGCTGGTGATGAAGGGCGCCCCCGAGCGCATCCTGGACCGCTGCTCCACCATCCTGCTGCACGGCAAGGAGCAGCCGCTGGATGAAGAGATGAAGGAGGCCTTCCAGAATGCCTACCTCGAGCTCGGTGGCCTGGGCGAGCGTGTGCTTGGTGGGCACCAGGGGTGGGGCCAAGTTGGGGCAGGGGCTGGAGGGTAAAGAGGGATGTGGTGCTGCCCAGAGCCTGGCTCAGAATAGGATCTCTCAGAATGCACTGTGATTGACTGAATGAATGACAGGGGAAGCCATCTTTCGGAAATGAGTGTGGACTGACTCTGGCCAGCTGGGGAGTTTGATTGCTGCCACGGGAGCTGTGGGCAGGAGGCAGGGGGGACTGAGGCTACAGCCCCTCTTCCTTTCTCCCCACACCAGGTTTCTGCCACTACTACCTGCCCGAGGAGCAGTTCCCCAAGGGCTTTGCCTTCGACTGTGACGACGTGAACTTCACCACTGACAACCTCTGCTTCGTGGGTCTCATGTCCATGATTGACCCTCCCCGAGCGGCTGTCCCCGACGCGGTGGGCAAGTGCCGCAGTGCAGGCATCAAGGTGTGGCCCGGGGGGCATCAGGGGAGGCAGGGCCAGGGCTCCAGGGGCCAGCAGTGAGGCTGGACCATTTGCACACAATGCCCACAGGTCATCATGGTCACCGGCGATCACCCCATCACGGCCAAGGCCATTGCCAAGGGCGTGGGCATCATCTCCGAGGGCAATGAGACTGTAGAGGACATCGCTGCCCGGCTCAACATTCCTGTCAGCCAGGTCAACCCTCGGTGAGCCCCGCCCAGCCCGACTCAGGTCCCTCTGGGACAGTGGGTCCCATTCCTCCAGGGTCTCCTCTGTTGACTCAGCATCTGGGCCCCATTCCTCTTCTGTCTTAATGATGCGGAGCCTGGTGTTCCAGCTGCGTGAGGCTGGCAAGGGGTGGGCTCACATCCCAGCTTGGCCACGCGTGAGCTGTGTGACATTGGGTGAGTCATTTAGCCTCTCTGAGCCCCAGTTTCCTCCTCTCTAAAATGGGCTGCTAGTAATTCCCATCTGGGAGGATTCTATGACGTCCCTCATTCCTGTGTCCATCAGTCTCTTCCTGCCTGTCTTTTATGTCGTTGTCTCTCTCATCTCTGTTCTGACTCCCTCAGCTTTCCCATCCTCATGTCTCTCTCTGTGTCTGTTTCTATTTCCTGCTTGTCTACATATCTCTGTTCCTCTGAGTCCAGGGTCCCAAATTTCTTCCTGAGGTCTGCCCTCCATCCCTCCTGCAGCCCCTCCGCCCCCATTTCCCTTCATCTCTGATCCCCCCACACCTACCCCCGCAAAGCCCTTTGTCCCTCTCTCAGAGCCTGGTCCGTCCCCCCTCCCTGTCTGTCGGTCTGTCCGCATGTCCTGACCACTCTCTGCTCTCCCCAGGGATGCCAAGGCCTGTGTGATCCACGGCACTGACCTCAAGGACTTCACCTCCGAGCAAATCGATGAGATCCTGCAGAACCACACTGAGATCGTCTTCGCCCGCACCTCCCCCCAGCAGAAGCTCATTATTGTGGAGGGTTGTCAGAGACAGGTGGGGGCTGGGGTCCCTCGGGGGAAAGGGGCTGGGGGCCAGGACTCCGGGGTCCATGATGAGAAGAGGGTTGGTGCCAGGCCTCCAGGTGCCGTGCTCACCCTCTCTCCCTCCAGGGAGCCATCGTGGCCGTGACCGGGGATGGTGTGAACGACTCTCCCGCCCTGAAGAAGGCCGACATTGGGGTGGCCATGGGCATCGCCGGCTCTGACGTCTCCAAACAGGCAGCTGACATGATTCTTCTGGATGACAACTTTGCCTCCATTGTCACGGGTGTGGAGGAGGGTGAGTGAGTCGGCCCAGGTGGCCCTGGAGACTGGGGTCCCTGCGTGAAGCCCGAGAAGGGCGAGGGGAACAGGCCAGGGCTGCAGCAGGTGCACGATGGGGAGACGGCGGAATCCTACCAGGCCCCCAGTGCAGCCTGAGCTTGTCCTTTTCAATTTTCTTCCCCTCACAGTGTTGGGGGCTCCCTGGGGGCAGGACCGAGCTGATACACTTCAGGGTCTCTGTGTTGCCCAGCAAGGACCCAGTCTGTTGGGCAAGGCAGAGGTGGAAGTATTTAAAAGATACTCAGAAGTACAACCTCAGGGAGGCAGAGGGTCAAGCAGAGGGGCCCTGAGGAGGCCTCTCCCCCAGCCTTCATTCGGGGGCCAAGGAAGCTTCCCCAGGTGGGCAGGAGTCACTGTGCCAAGTCCCCAGGGCCATTGGGAATTTTCACACAGAGAAATGCCAGCGAAGGGAGTTGCAGGCAGAGGCACGGCCATGTGGGGGCGCTGGCGGGTGAGGCTGGGCCGCCAAAAGCCCAGACCTCAGGGTCCCCTGGGCACCACTTCCTGACGGGCCTAGATGCGGCTGCAGATGGGGCTTGTTCATGTTCGATTTTATTCTGATCATCCAAGTAATTCATGATAAATACAGAAAATGCAAAAAAGCATTAAGAAGCACATTGGCATCGCCCACAACCTCACCATCCAAAAATATTCACAGTTCACACTGTGGTTGCATTTTCTTCCAGTCTCTCTCTCACATTTCAAATGAGCCCAGTGTGAAGAATAACTCGTGATGAGGGAGAATTCAAACAGTAGAGCTGAGCCTACAGCCTCAGGTTAAATGCCCTGAGCCCTTGTCTCCTATGGCCCAGAGGACACATGGTTAACCCTTTCTCACCGCCCCCCAAAACATGTTACACGCATGTGCAGAGCACGCACTCATGGATGCTCTAGTTCACACCTCCCAGACATTTCTTGGGCTCCTACCTTGTGCATCACGCCAGGGGCTGGGGAATCAGCTACAAGCAAAGCAGACATGGTCCCTGCCCTCCAGTAACTGGGGGGCCTTCCCCAAGTTAACAAATTATAACATAACAAATGAAATTACAGGGACTTTCCTGGAAGTCCAGTAGTTAAGACTCCATGCTTCCAGTGCAGGAAGCACGGGTTCTATTCCTGGTCAGAGAGCTAAGATCCCACATTTCATGCAGCACAGCCAAAACAAACAAAACCAAAAATAAACAAAACAAAAAACTAAACATAATTACTTATGGTGACAAGAAAACCAGCAGGGTGCTATGATAGATGATAACAGGGGTCCTACCTTAAAAAAAACACTTTTTTGGCTGCACTGCATGGAGTTGGGGATCCTAATTCCCCCACCAGGGATTGAACTCGTGCCTCCTGCGTTGGAACCACGGAGTCCTAACCACTGGACCTCCAGGGAAGTCCCAGCAGGGGTCCTACCTAGATAAGGAGGGGCAAAGAAGGCCTCTCTGAAGTGAAAGAAGCAGCACAGTTTAACCTTCAGTAGGGGGAAGTCCAGACACACCCACAAGCAGAGCAAGTGGTACAGCAAACCCCGTCACATCGCCCGGCTCAGTACACACACTGGGCTATGCTGAAGTACACTTAAATCATCACCCATAAGTACTTAGGGTGAGACCCTGGTAGTTTGTGGAGAGCCACACCTTGAGGGGACAGGCAACAGCAGGTGTGACCAACTAGGTGCCTTATTTTTTACACAAAGGGGATCATACCATCTATGCCACCTCCCGCAGAACAGCCTGCCTGTCTGTCCCTTTTTAAAAAATAAGTATGGCAATTCCCTTTTTTTTTTTTGCTGTGCCATTTGGCTTGTGGAATCTTAGTTCTCTGACCGGGGATCAAACTTACGCCCCTGCAGTGGAAGCAGGGAGTCTTAACCAACAGGCCACCAGGGAAGTCCCTCTTTTTTGGCTATTATAATGCTATGGTGGGGCTTCCCTGATAAAGATAAAGATAAAGTTGGTACAGAATCCGCCTGCAATGCAGGAGACCCTGGATTGATTCCTGGGTTGGGAAGATCCGCTGGAGAAGGGATAGGCTACCCACTCCAGTATTCTTGTGCTTCCCTTGTGGCTCAGCTAGTAAAGGATCCTCCTGCAATGCAGGAGACTTGGGTTCGATCTCTGGGTTGGGAAGATCTACTGGAAAAGGGAGAGGCTACCCACTCCAGTATTCTGCCTGGAAAATTCCATGAACTATATAGTCCATGAGGTCTCAAAGAGTCGGACACAACTGAGCGACTTTGACTTTCAATGCTATGATGAACATTCTTGTACTTGCTTTTTGGTGGACATAAACACTCATCCTATAAACCTATGATGAGGATTGCTGGGTCAATAAGGCAGGGATGCTTAACTTTAACAAAAAGTACTGGGAACTCCCTGGCGGTCTAGTGGTCAAGACTGCACTTTCGCTGCTGTGGGCACAGGTTCAATTGCTGGTCAGGGCAACCAAGATCCCACAAGCCATGCTGCATAGCCAAAAAAGGGAAAAAGAAAAACTGCTATGCAGTCTTCCTAAGTGGTTGTATTTTGAGAATGTTTGAACAGAGGCAACATGGTTGGATGTCTGAATGGAAAGGCGGGTGGTGAGGAGATGGATTAGGAAGGATGCCTGGACTGGGTAGGGAAGGGGCAGCAGGACTAGGGTGCCCTGGCGTGGGTACTGAGGTCTGAGCCCACCCTGCCAACAGGCCGCCTGATCTTTGACAACCTGAAGAAGTCCATTGCCTACACCCTGACCAGCAACATCCCAGAGATCACACCCTTCCTGCTGTTCATCATGGCCAACATCCCACTTCCTCTGGGCACCATCACCATCCTCTGCATCGACCTGGGCACCGACATGGTGAGCCCTGGCCACCCCCAAGCTCTGGGAGGGCAGGGTTCCCCAACACCACCCCGATTCACCGGCTTCTCCTGCCCAGGTCCCTGCCATCTCATTGGCGTACGAGGCTGCTGAGAGTGACATCATGAAGAGACAGCCCAGGAACCCACGCACTGACAAGCTGGTCAATGAGAGACTCATCAGCATGGCCTACGGACAGATCGGTGAGGACCTGGGGCCCCCGCCTGGCTTACGGCTGAATGCCCAGCGCCTGGCCCACCCTGGGCACTCGGGAACCTTGTGTTGAATGAGTGGAGTGAAAAGCAGGACATGCTGCCATAGGTCTAGTCGTGGCAGTCCAAACATGGGCTGGAGAAGAATTTCCAGACACAGAGCATTTCAGAAAGGAGTGAGTGTATTAAGAGCAAGGAGCAGAGATAATGAAGATACTGCAAATGTAGTGGGTGGGGGAGAGTCAATGCTTTTTATGGGTTAGCAGCCAGTTTTTTAGCCTCACGATGAAGAAAACTCCTGCTAGAAGGGTGGCATTAAGTGACTGGTTAGGGCGCTAGAGGGTGAGTACCGGGGTGGGCATATTTACCTAATATAAGGTCAGGAAGCTGGCCAGGAAGGATCGCAGTGTGGGCGGGGTTGGCAGCAGTTACAGTGGGGTTCAGTCAGTTCCAGAGGTGACCTTGGTTCTGGGCTCCCCTTCTGTGGCCTGGGTGCCAGGTCTCACGCCTGTGACCTTGGTGTGGGACTCCACAAGTTTGGAAGGAGTGACTTAGAGATGGGGGGTGGAGGAAAGGCCTCCCCGGGGTGCGTGTGGGATACTGAGTGGCCCAGGAGGGCCACGCCACTGCTCCACCCCCCACCATGCTGGGAAGGACCAGTCAGCCTGTGAGCTCTCTGAGGGCAGGGGCGAGCCCCACCCGTTCCTGCCTCCTCCTCCGTCTGCTGCTGGAGGGGAGAGTGCAGAGCTTTACAGGTGTCCCAGCAGAGGCCTGGTGGTGGTGGTCAGAGGCCTGAGAAAGTCATTCCTGCGTGGGGGTCCTCAGGGACTTCCTGATGTCCACGTGGCCTGGGTCAAGTGGGAGGAATTCCAGGTTCTCCATCTCTGGGGAGCCCCCTCCCTAAGTCTGCTGCTCCAGGGAGCGCTTTTCAGGTGCTCACCACCAGGTGGCGCTCTCAGATCGTCCTCTGGGAGCCCAGCCAGGAGGATGCTCAGGCAGAGGACGGAGTCTCAAGGGGCCCCAGAGGTGCCCTGGGCTGGCTGCCCGCCCCACCTGAGCCTCTCCTCATCTCCCTACTCTCCTCCCCCAGGAATGATCCAGGCTCTTGGTGGCTTCTTCTCCTACTTCGTGATCCTGGCAGAAAATGGCTTCTTGCCCGGCAACCTGGTGGGCATCCGGCTGAACTGGGATGACCGCACGGTTAATGACTTGGAGGACAGTTATGGACAGCAGTGGGTGCGTAGGGCCGGGTCCCACAGCGTGGCCGTGGGCCTCCCAGGTGGGGTCTCGGCCCACAGCATCCTGGGCCATGGTGGGCTGTCCTATCCATGCACGGGTGGCTTCCTGTGATGGCCCCTCTGCCCTGGGGGTCATCAAGACCCTCCCCCGGACACAAAGGGTCTCCTGGCGCTCTTGCCCCAACCCATTGTGGTCCTGTCCACTGGCCAGGCTCTCTGCCCTGCCAGGCAGGAAGCCTTTGTGACCCCCTTCCCAGTCTCTGTCTTCCCTTCACAGCCCAGCCAGTGTCCCCCCAGGAGGCCCCCAGGTTCTCTGGTCCACAACTAAGGTCACCAGTATGCTCTCTTCTTCCTTGTCCATTTCCTGACTCTTCCTGAGGGGCTCTGAGCTACAGAGGTCAGACATGTCCTCCCAGGGGACCCCATCTGGACAGAGTCCCCGCTTTGCCCTGGGGACCTACACAGGGATGGTGCACACAAGGAGCACGTGGGCAAGGAGTAGGGGCCGGGGCTGCGGCCACACTGACCACTGACTGACACTGCATCGTCACCCTCGCAGACCTACGAGCAGAGGAAGGTGGTGGAGTTCACGTGCCACACGGCTTTCTTTGTGAGCATAGTGGTCGTGCAGTGGGCTGACCTGATCATCTGCAAGACCCGGAGGAACTCTGTCTTCCAGCAGGGCATGAAGTGAGGGTCATGGTCGCTGTGGCTGCTTTCCCTCCCGCCCCATGTCTGTCTGTTCTGGTTTTGCCTCTGAGTTGATTTTCTCTCCAGTGGTCACATCTATCTTGGATTCCCTGTGTGTGTGTGTGTGTGTGTGTGTGTGTGTGTGTGTGCGCGCGCGCACGTGCGTGCGTGCGCACGCGCTACTGGGATGTTCCTGCGTCCCTCTCCAAATCTGTTTTATCTTTTTCTACCCCGGCCTATCTGTGTGTCTCTGTCTTCATATTTCACCGTCGCCATCTCCCTGGACCCGTCTGTGCCTCGCTGCCTCTTTCTGTTTCCATCCCTGTGTGTCTCCTTGTCTGTCTCTCTCCGTCTGCCCGGGGCGGGGTGCCTCTGTGTCTGTGGGGTGGGGATGCCGGGTGGGCTTCTCTGGGTCCAGCCCTGACTGTGCCTGCAGGAACAAGATCCTGATCTTTGGCTTGTTTGAGGAGACGGCCCTGGCGGCCTTCCTGTCCTACTGCCCAGGCATGGATGTGGCCCTTCGCATGTACCCTCTCAAGTGAGTGCCTTTCCCCCTCCAGGTACCACCTGTTCCAGGGCCCTCCCAGGAGCCTTTGCAGTGGAACACCGTCATGGGTGGGGGGTGGGGTGGGGCTCTGTAGACCCCGGCCCAGAGCCATGGCCAGGGCACCTGTCACCTTGGGCACGAAGGATCAGGGGGCACTGCGCTGGGCGTGGCCCCTCCTTTCCTCCGTGTTGCCCGGAGGCGCTGACTCGCTCCTCCTCTGCTTCTCCGCAGGCCCAGCTGGTGGTTCTGTGCCTTCCCCTACAGTTTCCTCATCTTCGTCTACGACGAAATCCGCAAACTCATCCTGCGCAGGAACCCCGGGGGTGAGGGGCTAACGGGGGTAGAGGTGGGAGGCCGGGGGGAATGGGACCGGGCAGCTGGAGGGGGAGGTGGGAGAGCGCCGCCTGGTGACGATGCTAACCTCACTGTCTTCCCCCTCCTCCCGCCCTTCCCATACCCCCTCCTCCCTTCCGCGCTGTCTCTCCATCCCCTTGGCACCTCTTCCCTCTCCCCTTCTCTCCGGGCCTCCTCCTCTCTGTGTCTGTCTCTGTGTCTTTGCCCCTTTGGACTTCTTTCTGTGTCGCTGCCTCTCTGTCTCTGCTTGTGTGTCTCTCCGTGCCCGTCTCTCCCGTCTGTGTCTCTTTCCTCCTTTGTCTCTCCAGGTTGGGTGGAGAAGGAAACCTACTACTGACCTCAGCCCCACCACGTCTCGCATCTCTTTCCTGCCCTCGCGAGCCCAGGACCGCCCACTCCAGTGCCCCTCATTTTGTATTCTGGGGGGAGGGGCCCTCTCTCCCCTTGGCCCCGCCTCCTCAAGTGATCTCCCGCCTCCCTCCCCCACGCCCCGCCCCCTGGCTGGCTTCTCTCCCCGCCCCCGCCCCGCCCCCTGCCTCTCTACCCTCTCTGTCTTTTGTGTGTGTCTGTTCCTCTCCTCCTCACCCCTGCCTCCCAGACCCCTCCCTGGACTCTTTTTTACTCCCCGTCGCCCCCTGGCTGATGCCATCTCTGGTTCTGGACAATTATCAAATATATCAGTGGGGAGAGAGAAGCCATGTGTGTCGTGCTTTGCTTTGTTGGGGGGGTTCAGTGGGGGGTGTGTGGGCGGGACAGCGTTCCCTGTGCTGGCACCCATGACTGGGTGATTCACAGAAGCCCAGAAATTTAGCCCGGCATGAATGTGGGAGTCATGGAATCTCAAAGTCATCAAATCACAGAGTTTTAGGCCCAACAAGGATTTGTGTGAGAACACTGTGAATTCGCCAGGTGATGGGATCCTGGGATCAGAACACGAGAGAGGGGGTCAGACTCTGGATCCTCTCATATTGGAGAGGACCCTGGGGGACCATGATGATATAATGGTTCACTGAGCTCCCACTCTGTGCTCTGCCCTCTTCTAAACATTCTACCTGTATTAGTTCACTTAATCCTCACAAGGCACAGAGAGGGAAAGTAACCTGCTCGAGGTCACACAGCTGCGAGGGGACAAATCTGGATGACAGGCTTAGGATGCCCAAGCTCTAAGTCACCATGTTCTTCTCTTGTTGAGATAAGCTTCCATCTGTCACTTGCACAGATCTCAAAGGCATAGCTCAATGATTTAAATAATTATATCCACGTAGCCACCATCCATATTGAGCTGTAGAACATTTACATCTACCCAGAAAGTCCCTTCATTGCCCCTTCCCAGTCAGCAGCCCCTCCACAGGCAACCACTGATCTGCTTTCTGTTACCACCTTTTGGTTGTGCCTGTTCTTGGACTCTGTAGAATGAAATCTTCTGGTGTGCTGCCGCAGGTCCTTCTTGTCCTCAACATCAGGTCTATGAGGGTCATCCATGGTGTCTCAAGTGTTGGTAGCCAACACTTTTTAATTGCAGGGTTTCCCCACTGTGTGACTATTATGCTACTTGTCAACCCACTCTCCTGTTGATGGAGTTGTTGTTTCTCTGTTGGGAGCCTCTAGGAACATTCTAGTAACATCCTCTGATGACACATGTGGGCATCTCTGTTGGGTACATGCCTAGAAATGGAATTGCTGATTGGGGATAGACTGTGTTTACCTTTCATAGAAATAGCCAGGCCCTTTCCAAAGCTCTTATGTCATTGGCATTGCCACAATGTATCACATTTCCAGTTGCTCCACATCCTTGTCAACACTTGCTATTGTCAGTCTTTTGAATTTTAGCCCTTCTAGTTGGGCAGCCCTACCACTTCCCTTGAGGCAGCCTTTCTAACAGAGATGGCAGTGAGAGGAAAGCCTGGGGCTGGTCCTTGGCCAACCTGCCTCCCAGCTCAAATGTCTGGGATGCTGAGAGTCCACATGAGTGTGAGTGTGTGCGCATGCCCACTGCATAAGACAGTGCTGAGAAAGAGTGCCTTAATCTGAAGGGGAAGACAGTCAGAGGGCAGGGGTCATGATGCCAGACACCGCCTGTGATGCCCAGGGCAGAGCCTGGTCCTGGTAAGTGTTGTGAGCCTGGACCTCCCCTAGGGAGGCCAGAGAACCTACTTTATTCATCGGGTACAGGGAGAAGAATACTCCCATAGTCAGGTGGGCAATCTGAGGTCCAGAGACGGCAGGGACTTCCTTGAGGTCACACAGCAGATACATAACCCAGGTTTCCAATTGTCTATCTTCCTACCCTCCCAGCTCCATTTCTTCCAGGGATCCAAGAGGCAGGAAGGTGGCCTCAGGCTGGAGGGACCCCCTTATCTCCAGCCATCCCCCTAATTCATGGCTCGCTTGCCATAGGACCCTTTCCCCTGGTCTCCCCTCACCCCCTGTCTCGGAGATCTTCCCATCTCTCACAGTATCTCTGCCTTAGGGCTTCCTCCCACAATCCCTGTTTCAAGGGGCTCCTACCTCCCATTGCCCTTATGTCAAGTCCCCCCCTGCCGCACTCAGAGGGTCCCTCCCCACAATGTCCTTGCCTCTCGACCCCACCATCCACAGCTCATGCTTTTTGACATCTCCAGGCCTTTGCTTATTATGTCCTCTGCTCAGAGCAAGTACTCACAGGAACACAAACATGAGTTATGAGTGAAATGACTTTTATTTGTGTTGTATGAGGAAGTCCCAGAGCTCTCATAACAAAAGTCAAATCCCATTTCCCCAAGGTTGGCCCTGGAAGAAGGCAGCTGGGTCTCTGCCTCCAACCCTCTGCTCCTCAAGACTCATCTTTCGCTTGGGGGCTCTTCCAGTTACCTCCACTGCTCCCATTACTTTGAAATCAGGTGGCTGCTCCCCTATTAATGCTCTGGACTAACTGTGGACTCACAGGAAACCCCCTACCCCAATTACCTGAAGCCCAGCTCGACCCAAGTGGGAAACCTGAACAACTTCTACTAAAAGCCTGGGGCTGACAAAGAGGAAAAGTGAAAATGTCAGTTGCTCACTCGACCCCATGGACTGTAGCCTGTAAGGATCCTCTGTCCATGGAATTCTCCAGGCAAGAAAACTAGAGTGGGTAGCCATTCCCATCTCCAGGAGATCTTCCTGACCCAGGGATCGAACCTGGGTCTCCCGCATTGCAGGCAGATTCTTTACCGTCTGAGCCACCAAATATCTCATTGGGTATTCTCCTTTAGCCCCACCCAGCCTCGGAAAATGAGGTTCTCAGTCTGTGTAAGGGAGCCCAGGTTTCCCGAAACTTCTACACATTTCTTGAGGCTGTTCTGGTGCACCTCCTTAGAACTCTGGCTGGTTTTCTACAACTCACCCTGCGGCAGGGGCAAAGACTGAGAGAGCTAAGACTCTGGGAACCAGGGGAAAGAAAGGCCCATGTCTCAGACACCAGCCACTCAAGGGGACGGTGAGAAGGCTGGGACTTCCCTGGTGATATAGTGCTTAAGAATCCACTTTGCAATGCAGGGGACCTGGGTTCGATCCCTGGTCTGGGAACCAAGATCCCACATGCCACAAACCAAGTAAGCACCATGTGTTATAACTAAGACTTGATGTAGCCGAAAATAAACAAATAAAATTTTAAAAAAATTTTGAGAAGGCTGAACTCTGGAAATAATTATAACAGCCATGATAATGTAGTGGCAATAGCATGGACTACTGCTTATCAAACAGTTATGAAATATCAAGACTCTTTCAAGCACTTTTCATGGATCATTCAACCCAATCTCAATCCCATGAGTGTGGTACTCCCAGGATCTTCACTGTCCACATGAAGACACTGAGGTTCAGGGAGGTGATGAGCTCAACACAGCTTGAAGTTTGACCTCTGACCCCAGAATCCCAGTTCTTAGTTATGACATCTACATCTTTAAAAAATTCTCACCCCTTCGATAAAACTGGACAAAAAAATGATAAATGAAAAAATAAAATCTCAACCTTTCCCTCCACTTCCCTTCACCCTAACCAAGGTCCCTAATCCTAACCCATTCATCCTTGGTAGCCCAAGGGTGGGGCTGGAGCTTTGCTCCCCACCTTAGACACCCCCTCCAGCAACCATGGCCCCATCACTAGCCTGTTAAAGAAGGAAGGAATAGACTCCCACGAACTCTTTACAGTCTCGCTATTCAAAATGTGGGCCATGGACCAGAAGCATCAACATCACCTAGAAACTTGTTAGAAACGCAGATGAAGGGACTCGCCCTAGATCTGCTGAATCAGAACATCTGAGTGTTTTATCAAGTGTTTTTTTATACCTCCTAGAGACAGAATGACAGCTCTACACGGTCCCAACTGTAGCCTGCACGGGGGAGTACACAGCGTCTTCTTGCCTTTAGAGCTTGCCTAACGCCCTGACTCCTGACAACTCACTTTCCCCGACTCCACGCGTCCTAATTCGGAAACTACACTTCCCACAATGCCCAGAGGGGCTCTGGGTTATTTCACACGACTACAACTCCCAAAGTGCTTCGCGAGTCATGCCACCATCATGGTGCCCATTTTCCCCGGCACCATCAGGACTACAACTCCCACAATGCTCGGCAGCAGAACTACCGTTCCCCAGCGGCTCCAGAACGACTACACGTCCGCTCCAGCTCTGCTGGGTGAGGCCGGGCTCGGGCGGGGCCCGCGGGGTCTGCAGAGCCCTGGGCTCCTCAGTTCTTTCCCAGACAACATAGACATGGCGGGCGAGAAGGACCAGCAGAAGGATGCCGAGGCGGAAGGACTGAGCGCCGCGTGAGCAACCGAGACCCGGGAGTCCTGGTCCCCCGACCCCTCCCCCCTGGGGGGTCCTAGGAATCCTGGCCTCTAGACATAAGAGCTTGGGCCTCTGTTGTCCTCTTCGAGGACTCTGGAGTCTGGGCCCTCAGCCCCTTTCTCCCCTGAGATCCAGGAGCCTGGGACCATTATCCACCCCAGAACCCCGGAGTCCGGCCCCCCTCGGTCCTCTTCTTGCTGGAGGGTCCGGACTCCATCCCGGTCGGTCGATCGCTGACGTGACCCCTCACCCATCAGGACCCTGCTGCCGAAACTGATTCCATCTGGCGCGGGCCGCGAGTGGCTGGAGCGGCGCCGTGCGACCATCCGGTCCTGGGGCTCCTTCGTGGACCAGCGGCGCTTCTCGCGGCCCCGCAACCTGGGCGAGCTGTGCCAGCGCCTCGTACGCAACGTGGAGTACTACCAGAGCAACTATGTGTTCGTGTTTCTGGGCCTCATCCTGTACTGTGTGTGAGTGCCTCTTCGGCCAGTCCGCGCTCCCGTCCCCACCCCCACCAGGCTGCGTGGCCCGCGCTGGCCTACCCCGCCCTCGGCATCCGGCCCCACCTCTCACTGCCCGGGCCCCATTCCCATGGGATAGTTCTGCCGGAAGTTTTCACCGAAGGGCCAGGTCCCTAGTCCCCCCATCAACCTGGCCAGGATTCAGTGTGACCAAATGTGACTTCCCCGGCCCCAAGCAGATTGCCTGCCATCCGCCAATGGGAAGGTCAGGGCCTCCTTGTCTGGCCTAGCCCCAGCTCCCTGACGCATGGCTCCCTGCCCCCTTCCAGGGCGACGTCTCCCATGCTGCTGGTGGCTCTGGCTGTCTTCTTTGGCGCCTGCTACATCCTCTATCTGCGCACGTTGCAGTCCAAGTTTGTGCTGTTCGGTGAGAAACCCTTTGCCCAGACTGTTCACATCCTGGTCTCTTGGAACACAAACCTTTTGACACCAAACCCAAGTCCTTTTGAACCCACGTCTGCCCAAGCCTCTTATCTACACTAGATTCTCCCAAACTCGGTCCCTTAAAGTCTCAGATACACCTGATGCTCCCACCCAGTCTCAGCCCCCCCAGGTTGTTATCCCCCAAGTCCAGAAGATACCCCAGAACCCACCTCCGCCTGACTCCTTAAACCTCTTTCCCTCTCCCTCCTGCCTGACCTCCTGCCTGACCTCCTGCCAAAAACGTCAGCTGCACGTACCCACATCGGCCACCAGGTGGCGACTTCTCACTGGCCTATATCCGTGCTTCCCCTTTCCAACTTCCTGGGGTGGAAGTGGAAATCTTGGGATTTCTCAAAGAGGGAAGCTGAGCCCTGTGGCTCAGGTGGTCCCAGACTGACACCGGAAACACCACTGAGAAGAAAGACAGGCCTGAGGACTTCCCTTGTGGTTCAGTGGTTAAGACCATGCTTCCAACGCAGGGGGACATGGGTTCCATCCCCCATCAGGGAACTAAGTCACATATTATGTGCGGTGCTGGCAGAAGATTTAAAAATAAAACAGAGGGCCCTGAGTTCCCAGCTAGGGGATGCTCAAGGGCTTTGGAGTGGGGATAAGGGGGAATTGGGCTCAGATGAACAGGTAGACCTAAGACAGAATGCTTCAGAAGCCTGCTGGTCACGTACATGACAAAGGTGGGCTGGGTGGAGGGGGGCATCGAGCTAGCCCAGGGCATGGAGGGAGCACTTGGAGTATAGACACGACTTGGCTTCAGCTACTGCTGCCCCCAGTACCTGCAGATCCGACCTTCCAATCCATCACGAGAAGCCAGACATCTGTACAGCTGCCCCTTGGTGTACATAGGGGATTGTTCCAGGAGCCCCCATGGATGGCAAAGTCCACCAATGCTCAAGTCCTTTATGAAAAATGATGTAGTACAATGATCCACGGGTTTCCATCCGTGGATGCAGAGGGCCGGCCTATTGTTACGTGAAATTATCCAGTTTTTCTGGCAGCCACAAACCAAATTCTGATGGAATAATGTGCAGACTCAAAAGACACATCCCCAGGTCAGATTTGGCTCTTAGGCTGCCAGTCAGAGGTTCCAGATCTGCGCGAGTGCAGGTTGGAGCAGGAGAACTATAGTCAGGAGAGGGAGGCTGGGAGCTTCCTAGCAGAAGTGGGGTTGAAGGGCAGAAGGCAGGGGGCTGAGGAAGGCACTCTGTGTTCCCACGGTCAGTGGCTCGGGCCAAGGGCTGGAGGGCCTTGGCACAAGTTTAGATTAGACCCTGAGATTAGACCCGGAGCTTGCGAGTTTTGGGGGAGCATCAGGGGTTACTCTGGGAGGAGGCACGAGTCAGAACAGCTGACCCAATGCCCTCTGCCCCGCAGGCCGTGAGGTGAGCCCTGCCCATCAGTATGCTCTGGCTGGGGGCGTCTCCTTTCCCTTCTTCTGGCTGGCTGGCGCGGGCTCCGCTGTCTTCTGGGTCCTGGGTGAGTACAGGGTCTGGGCAGCGCTGTGGGCGGTGGGGGCCAGGTGAGGCCACCAGGCCCTGAACTGCCCATTTTCCTGCAGGAGCCACTCTCGTAGTCATCGGCTCCCATGCTGCCTTCCACCAGATAGAGGCTGTGGATGGGGAGGAGCTGCAGATGGAACCCGTGTGATGTGGCTTCGTGGGCCCACCAGCCTCCCAAGCTAGCTGCCCCTGTTCACCCGGTCCCACTCGGCTCTGCAGCTCCGGCCAAAGGCCCCCTTCCCACATCAAGACCGGGGAGGGTCTCCACCTTTGGAAATAAAACTGTTACAGTTGTTCAGCAAATATTCTCCCTCTTCTGTGGGTCTGTGTCAGTGATGCTGGGCTCCTGCAGAGACCAAGAAGGTGGGGGTGGGCCGTGGATGGAGGTGGGGGTGGGGAGTGGACAATAAGCAAGATAAATAGCAAATATGATAGGATGGTCAGTGGCAACAAGTTCTAAGGAGGAGAAAAGAGTATGTCGGGGCCCCTGAGATCACCCCCATGTTTCAGGATTTGCTAGGAGGACTCAGGACTCAGGCACCAGCCGTATTCATCTGGCACCAGCTGCAATCTGTTATCATGAAAGGTTATGAAGCAAAATGTCGCATAGTCATGTCCGATACTTTGTGACCCCATGGACTGTAGCCCACCAGGCTACTGTCCATGCAGTGGGTTGCCATGCCCTTCTCCAGGGAATCTTCCTGATAAAGGGATTGAACCCAGTTCTCCCACATTGCAGGCACTGTTACCTATGAAGCAAAATCAGCAAAAAAAAAAAGGCACGTGGGGCGAACTCCAGAAGAAACCAGACACAAGCTTCCCAGAGCCCTCTCCCAGTGGGGCCACCAGGCTGGGTGCAGTCACGCAACAGTGAAATGCTGTCTGCAGAGAAGTTCACCACAGACTCAGTACCCAGAAAGAAAGCAGGTCTTCAGCATAAACAACGTGGTTTGCACAGTGTAGACGCAAGAGCCATTCTTTCAGGAAGCAGCAAGAACCTTGCTGAAATCCAGGTTCCCAGAGGCAGACAAGGGCCACTGCACAAGCACACCTCTCGAAGGGTGTCCAGCGCCATATCAACTCCTCACAGAGAAGGTTCTGGAAGTGAGTGATAGGTGTAAGAAGCTTCCCTGAGGTGATGTTCAGTGAAGACTTAAATTGAGTGAGGCCGACTTCCCTGGTGGTTTCAGTGATTAAGAATCTGCCTGCCAATCCAGGGAGCATGGGTTTGGTCCCTACACCAGGAAGATTCCACATGTTGCGGGCCAGCTAAGCCCATGTGCCACAACTACTGAGCCCGTGTACCTAGAGCCCCCACCCTGAAATGAGAAGCCCCCCACCCCCGCCCCTGCACAGCAAGGAAGACCCAGCACAGCCAAACAATTTTAAAAAATTGAGTGAGGGAGGGAATTCCCGGGTGGCCAAGTGATTAGGACTCCATGCTCTCACTGCCAGGGACCTAGGGTCAATCCCTGGTCAGGGAATTAAGCTCACATAAACCATGTGGTGTGGAAAAGAAAAAATTTTTTTGAACAAAGACCTACTAGCTTTCACACTTAGATATTAATTGGTGGCTAATCAGCTTTAGTTTGTGAAGCGAGTGAAAGTCGCTCAGTCGTGTCTGACTCTTTGCAACCCCATGGACTATATAGGCCATGGAATTCTCCAGGCCAGAATACTGCAGTGGGTAGCCTTTCCCTTCTCCAGGAGGTCTTCCCAACCCAGGGATCCATCCCAGGTCTCCTGCATCGCAAGTGGGTTCTTTACCAACTGAGCTATCAGAGAAGCCCCTAAATAATCATAAAGTGAGAGCAGGAGCAGCCACAGACCCCTCCCTCCCAGAGGGAGAACGTTCTGGTGAGAGGAAAAAGTAGGTGAAATGCCGGGAGACAGCAGCGGGCCTGGAGGCAGGGACAGTGAGGAGGCCCCTACGGCTGGAGCAGATGGGCAGGCGGGTAGGAGAACTGTCCCCCCTTTGGCGGGGAAGGGGCGTTGGTTCTCCTGAGTGAGGTGAGAGAGGCACCCTCGGCTCTTCGCTGTAGCGTGAAGGCCACTGTGTGGTACAACCACCGACTAAGCAGAAAGGCAGGTGGTAGGGAAAGCAGTTGGCAGGTGTGATGACAAGTGAGGTGGCAGATAGGGCCCAAAGAGCCACTTCAGAGGGGGCTCGCTGAAGGGGCGACGTTTCCGTGAGCTCGGAGGGACACAGAGCCGGCCACAGGAAGAGCCGCGGGCCAAGTGGCCTAGCAGGGGCACAGTGCCCCACACAGCCAGTTGAGGCTGGCCTCCCCACCCTCCGGTCTCATCAAAATCCACTAGTTCACTGTTCTTTTCAGTAAGTGTTTATTGAGGGCCCACTGAGTGCCCAGTATTGTTCTGGAATTCTGTCACATAGGGTGGCCATCAGCCATGTATGGCGGGTTTCCCTGGTGGCTCAGACGGTAAGGAGTCTGCCCACAATGCGGGAGACCTGGGTTCCATTCCTGGGTCGGGAAGATCCCCTGGAGAAGGAAATGGCAACCACTCCAGTATCCTTGCCTGGGAAATCCCATGGACGGAGGAGCCTGGTAGGCTACAGTCCATGGGGCTGCAAGAGAGTCGGACATGACTGAGCAACTTCGTAGCCGTATATGGCTACTAGCTTCTTGAAACATGGCTGATCCGGATTGAGACATGCTGTAAGTATAAAATACACACCAGATTTCAAAGACTTAGTAGGAAAAGAGTGTAAAATATCTCATTAATAATTTTTATATTGGTTATGTGCCAGAAGGATAATCTATCGGATGTTGTTGTTGTTTAGTCACTAAATCATGTCCAACTCTTGCAATCCCATGGACTGTAGCCCACCAGGCTCTTCTATCTATGGGATTCTCCAGGTAAGAATACTAGAGTGGGTTGCCATTTCCTTCTCCAGGGGATCTTCCCAACCCAGGGTTCGAACTGGAGTCTCCTGCACTGTAGGCGGATTCTTTACCACTAAGCCACCTGGGAAGCTGGTGGATATGTTGGCTCTCTGTTGGATATGCTAGGGTTGCATATGTTAGGGTAAATTAGTATTTTTACTTTTTCTTTATTTTTTAAAATGTGAGGGAATTCCCTGGTGGTCCAGTGGTTAGGACTTGGCACTCTCACTGCAGGGGCCGGGGTTCGACCCCTGGTCAAGGAACTAAGATCCCCCATACCACACAGACAGCATGGCCAAAAAAAAAAAAAATACATATATATATATATGATTAGGTAAATAATACAACATTACATCTGTAGCTCCTATCCTGTTTCTACTAGACATGCTGGCTTAAATGCTGAAGAAACAACAGCACCACAGTTGAGGCCCTGCCTTCTTGGAACTCATATTCATGAACCAAACAACCAACCAATAGGAAGCTCTCAGACAGCCAAGACTATGAAACAGGAGACTGGATGTGACTAGAGGGTAATTGTGGAAGGCAGGGCTCGATTAGAGAGGAGGGGCAGGGACTTGCTGGGCAATGAGGAGGAACTTGCCCCTCAGAGGTCTCGGGGGAAAAGAGTATTCCGGCTAGAGGGAATTGCAAGTTCAAAGGCCCTGAGGTAGGACTTGCTCAATGACAAGGCACGGCTGTGGCTGGGGTGAAGGGAGAGACAAAGGAGATGACGGTGGGGAGGATGGCAGGGGCCGGATCAGGCAGGACCTGGGAGCCATGCGGAGGTTTTGATCTATAGCTTAAGGCAATGTAAAACTATGGAAGGCTTTTGAGCAAGGAAGGGAGAAGGTCAGGTATGAATGTCAGGAATATCCCCAAGCGACTTCCCTTGGAGGTCTAGTGGTTAAGACTCTGTGCTTCCTTTGCAGGGGGCACAGGTTCGATCCCTAGTGGGGAACTAAGATCCCATAAGCCACGCTGTGTGGCAAAAAACAAAACAAAACAAAACAAAACTATCCTTTGGGGTCCTGCGGGAGATGGGCTGGAGGCAGTAAGACCATGGAGGTTGAGCCAAGCTGGTGAAGATGAGGCAGGGACTGTGAAATGGAAAGGACAGACAGGAAAAGCAGATTCAGGAAGATGAAGGTGGGGACTTGGTGACTGGCCTGTGTGGGAGGGAGCAGGCAAGGGGAACCCTCAGGCTTTCGGCAAAATGGGGAGACCAGGGGGCTTGTGTGTCCGGGTTCACAGTGTTCCCAGTCACCGGGGGCGCAGTTCCAGTGGTTGCCGCTAGAGGGGGGAAAAGCGCTTCGTCCAGCCCTTCTCCCCGGAGGGCGCCAGGGATGGGCTTGTTCTGGCAGAGGAGACCTGGAGTGTCTGCGGCTGCGGGTCAGGCTCCTGGGTCTAATCAGAGGCCAAGTTCCCAACTTGCGGATGGCTGCAGGTGTTCAGTTTGTTAATCCAGATGCCAGTATTCCCAGGGGAGACTGCCATCAGGGTGGGTGGTCACTCTGCCCAGTTTCCGTTGCTGGGCCTGGAGATGTGGTCAGACTGCCTCGATCGAAGGTGACTGAGGCCCGAGGCCCGAAGACCGGGGACTGAGCTCACTGGGGCAAGGGATCAAAGCCCAGGTCTGGGAGTGGGAGGCTGGGACTCGGGCCAGAGGCCTAATGTGGAGGTGACTGACTCCAGGTCCCTAACTCTGATATTGAGACCAGAAGCTTCCACGGGGTTGTTCATGAGTAGGGGGTCACTTCTCCATCTATCCTTTCCTGACTTGGAGTTGAAAGGTTTGTTTTGGGGTAACAGAAACTGGGGGACTTGGTGTCTCACCAAGAACCACAAGTCTGGTTGTCTATTTTTGTGATGGAGGTTGGGGGTCCAGCTGGCTGGTCGGGGTGACAGATTGAGGATCTGGCTGTCAGTTTCATGATTGAAGAGCCCGTGGGCTCAGGTTTGGGGTGACAGGGACAGTGGACCTACTTGTCCAGTGCAGACTGACAGAACCAGGGAGTGCTTGCCCTTCACCTGGGGTGTCAGACTGGGCATCTGATTGTCTTGTTTGGGGTGACAGCTTGGAGTCCAGTCCCTGATTTGGGGTAATAGAAATTGGGGTGCTCAGTCCCTCAGTCGTGTCTGACTCTTTGTGACCCCATGGACTGTAGCCCACCAGGCTCCTCTGTCCATGGGATTCTCCAGGCAAGAACACTGGAGTGGGTAGTGGGGCTGCCCCCTCCTTCTCCAGGGGATCTTCCTGACCCAGGGATCAAACCCAGGTCTCTTGCATTACCAGGCGGATTCTTTACCACTAGCACTACCTGAAAAGCCCCAGAAATTGAGGATCTGTTGTCAACTTTTAGGTGATTTATCTGGCTTGGGGTGACAGACTGGGAGTCCTGATGACACGGGGAGTCCAGGGCCCTAGTTTGGGATGACAAGGTAGGGAGCCCCCTGCACTGGGGGCATCCTGATGGGGGCTGGCTGTTTCCTTGAGGTGGCAGAGACAGGCAATACTGTCTGGCTGGTGGTGACAGAGCCTGGGGGTGCCATTTAGGGCACCAGGGGTTGGGGGCTCTCTGCCCAGTGTGAAGTGGACAGCAAATGAGAGATTTTTTTTTTTTTAACAACATTTGCCTTTTTTTTTTTTTGGCTCTGCTGCATGGCTTGCAGAATATCAGTTCCCCAATCAGGCATTGAACCCCCAGGCCATGGCCGTGAACACGCTGAATCCTAATCATTAGATTACCAGGGAACTCCCCAGGATTTTTTTTTTTTTTTTTAGTTTGAAGAATGTCTGTTTGTCTACTTTGAGATTGAAACACTGGATCTAGTTCTCAAATTTTTCTCTTTTTTCACACGCTGCTAGCTTCATGCAGGATCTTAGTTCCCCAACCAGGGATCCAACCTGCGCCCGTTGCAGTGGAGGCATGGAGTCTTAACCACTGGACTTCCAGAGAAGTCCCTAGTTCTCAAAGTTTAAGTGACAGATTAGGGACTCTTTTATCTGGTTGGGAGTGATAGAGACCAGAGTTGTGGGAGGTGTTAGGCACTGGGGTTCTTGTCAAAGTTGGGGTGATGGGGACTAGTCTAGTCTGGGGTGACAGACTGAGGGTCTTATTGTCTACTTTTTGGTGACCAAGACTGGGCTCTGGAGTTTCTTTAGGGGTGCCAGAGTTGGGATCTGGTCTTTTTGAGGGTGACAGAATGGTAGTCTAGTTTTTAGGCTGAGATGCCAAAATTCTAAGGTTTGGGATGCCAGATTGAAGATTCAGCTTCTAGTTTGGAGCTCTAGAAACTGGGGGTCTGGTGGGCCCCATTGGGGTGTCTGAGACTCGTAGTCTGATCATTCCTTTTGGGGTTCAGAGACACAAGGCTGGTTGTCTGACACGGGATTATAGAGGCCAAAGGTCTGGTTATTTAGTTTAGGTTGATGACACTGGGCATAAGGGTGTTAGTTTGGGTGAAAGACACTGGGGTGACCACCTGGATAGTATGAAGAGGCAGACACTACAGGTCTGGTTGCCTCACTGGGGTGACAGGCCAACTGGACTCCTCCTGTCTGTCTTGAGAGGCAGAGACCAGGATGACCGTCATCATGAGATTTCAGAGGGCTGTGGGGTTTTTTTGTCTAGTGTGAAGTGCCAGAGCCTGGGGGTCCAGATGTCTGGCTTGGGAACTCAGAAGTGGGGGTTCGGGGACTTCCCTGGTGGTCCAGTGGCTAAGATGCCATGGTTCCATTGCAGGGGGCCTGGGTCCAGTTGCTGGTCAGGAAACTACATCCTTTGCAATTAAAAAAACAAAACAAAACAAAGATCCTGCATGCTAGAACTAAGACCTGACACAGCCAGATAAATTTTAAAAATTAAAAAAAAAAAAAGGAGAAGAAGTGGCAATTCAGGACTTCCCTGGTGGCCTAGTGGCTGAGGATCCGCCTGCCAATGCAGGGGAGGTGGGTCGGATCCCTGGTCTGGGAAGATCCCACAGGCTGCGGGGCAACTAAGCCAGCGCGCCACAGTTATTGAGCCTGTGGACTCAGGAGCCTGTGCTCTCAGGAGCCTGTGCTCCACAACAAGAGAAACTACTGCAGTGGGAAGCCTGTGCATTGCAACTAGACAAAGTCCCTGCTCACCAAAACTAGAGAAAGCCCGCGCTGCGCGAGCAACGAAGACCCAGGGCAGCCAGAAAAGAAAAAAAAAAAAAAAAAAGAAACAAGGATCCATCTGTCTAGACTGAGGTGTCAGAGACCAAAGTTCTGGGATTCAGAACCGGATTTAGGGCGACGGAGACTAGGAGGTTGGTTGCCTAGTTTGGAGATTAGGGATCAGTTGTTCATTTGGGGATGAAATGATTGTGACTTAAGAGTTGCATTTAGGGTGACTTGTCTAGTTTGGCAGAAGTGAGAAATTAAAGACACTCCACTAGAAAGTGTGCTTGTCTAGTTTGGCAGAAGTGAGACCAGGGTTCTGGTTGTCCAGTTTAGGATGACAGACTGGAGTTTGACTGATATGATGAAGGCTGCAGGGGCTGGGGGCCAGGTCTCTAGTTGGAGATGACATTTATGTATCCAGATGCCCAGTATGGAGTGACAGAGCCTGGAGGTACCATTGTCTTGTTTAGGGGGGACAGAGACTGAGTCCCGGGGCATATTTGGGGTGTCAGAGACTGAGGGTTAAACTGGATTCCAGGGACATTCAGTTGTCAGAATCTGGAGGTCTGCTTGCCTACTTTTGTGGGACAGAGCTTAGGGTCCTGGTTGTATATGGAGTGACTGATGGAATCTGGCTGTTAAGGGTCAAATTGGGGGTGCCAAGGAATATTTGGGGGTTTGGCTGTGGGTCTGTTATCTAGTTTGGGGGATCATAATGTTGGGTTCCAAGGTATATTTGGGGTGAGAGACCAAGGGCATGGCTGTGTGGCTTTGGGGAGACAGAGTCCATAGTCCCAGGGTATACTGGGGGTGATAGAAAGGTTGTCTCATTTGGGGGATCAGAGACTGGGGTCCCAGGGTATATTTGAGGAGACAGAGAATGGGGTCTGGCTGTCTCGTTTGTTAGGACAGTGACTGGGATCTCAGAGTGTATTTGGGGTGGCAGAGGTTGAAGTCTGTCCAGTTTTGTGGAATAAACACTCAGGCCCCAGAGCATATTTGGGGTGACAGAGGTTGGGGTATGGGTTTAATTTCACATGACAGAGACTCAGGTCCCAGGGAGCATCTGGGGTAACAAAGCCTGGGATGTGGTTGTCTGTGTTGTGGGACTGAGAGACTGGCATCCAGGGTATTTGGGGGGCACCTGTCTTGTTTTCTAATCTGGGATGATGACTGGCATCTTTTGTCTAGTTTGGTTGACAGTGATCAGAGTTCAGTTGTCCGTTTGGGGGCGACGGGTACTGGGATCAACTGTCTAGTTTGAGGTGATGAGACCAGGTGTCTAAGGTAGCACAGGTTGGGGACAGCGTCTCTCCCTTCCAGGTGACAGAGACCACTTGTCCCTGGATCTGGAGCCAATTCATGTGAACAATGGCGCTAGCGGTAAAGAACCCACCCGCCAATGCAGCAGACGTAAGAGACGCAAGGTCGATCCCTGGGTCAGGAAGATCCCCTGGAGGAAGGTATGGCAACCCACTCCAGTATCCTTGCCTGGAGAATGCTATGGACAGAGGAGCCTGGTGGGCTACAGTCCATAGGGTTGCAAAGAGTCAGACACGACTGAAGCAACTTAGCATGCATGTACGTTGTGAACAATGGTTCAGTTGAGGGTGAAATTGTGAAGCCAATCATTTACTTTGGAATGATAGAACTGGGGTTCTCAAAATATATTTGGGGTGATGGATGGGGTGACTGAGAGAGGGGTGCCAGTGGAGAGTTGGGGGAACTGAGATGGGGGGCTAGCTTGCTTCCTGTGGGTGACAGAGACCAAGTACCCTGTTGGGGTGTCAGAGACTGGGATTCTGCTGATCGACTTCGGAGTGACAGATGAGCACTCAATTGCCTGGCTTGGGAAGACGCAACCTAGGGATCCAATGACCCGATTCAAGATGACGCATGGCATTGTGGAGACGGGTTATGTTTCCTTACCAAGGGTCTGGCGCTCCATTTAGGGTGGCGTGACAGTTGGTGGGGGGACCTAGTTTCTTATGACAGAGATTAAAGTTCAGGGTCTAGTTTGGAACATTAGGCAGGAATCCGGACTGTGTAGTGGGTGTTAGGGGGAGGCCAGCGGCCTAGCTCGGGGCACAGAGACTGGGGGTGTGGTTGTGCAGTTGGTCAGACTGAGGACCATCAGTTTTAGTCTGAGGAGGCAGAAACTGCCACTTGAGTCCTCTGGTTTGGGGTGCAGAGCCTGGGGACCCGGTGCCTTCCAAATGCTGAATCTGAGAATGCTGGTGCCTGAATATCCCTGGGGTGAACTGAGTCAGGGGTCTCCTGCACCCAGGGGCGGGGTCCCTGAGTAAGCGTGGCCTAGGTGTGGAGCCCTATTTGGGGGTTACTGAAGCTGAAGAGTCTGGGCTGTTGAAACCAGAAAAGAAATTCCCTGGCAGACCAGTGGTTTTGCTTCCACTGCTGAGGGCTCAGGTACAATCCCCAGTTGAGGAACTAAGATCCCGCAAGTCGTGTGATGAGGCCAAAAAAAAAAGTGGAACAGGAGAGGTTGGGACCCCAGGGCCCAGGATCCACTTGAGGGGTTATTGATTGGGTCTGGGGATGTCTGCAACACGAAAGGCCGGGGGCTTTCAAGGTAGGGACACATCCGCACGTGAATGTGGAGGTGATGGGCACGGCAGAGATACCCAGCATGGGGAAAATCAAGGACGAGACCCAGACGCAGGCCTTGGGGGAGGAGAGGGCCTCTGAGGCGGGGGCACAGTGGGCTGTGGAGCTTTCTGGCTGGGGGATCAGGCTGGTTCAACTGCCTTCATCAAACACAACAGCGTCCTGAAGGTCCAGGTTGAGTCTGGGGGCACGTGGCTGTGGTGGTTGCGGTGCATTGTTGCAGGTGATGAAAACCGGGGACTCAGATCCCTACTTTGGGAAGATTCTGAATTTGGGGTGACTGGAGTCCCTCCTGCCAAGTTTTGCTGCTCATGAGCCCACGTTCCTGGTTTGGGTGCCTGGGTTCTAAATCTGTGCAGACTTACACGAGGACCAGTGGGGGCCGCTGAGCCTTGCGTTAGAGCTGGAGACAGCCTGGATGGTAAGACTGGAGGGGCCTCCTGGGCCGCTTCCCCTGTCAAGACAGGGTGAGCCTGGGGACTCCACTGTCCAGTTGAGACTGACTGGCTTGGGGCTTAGTGATGACCGCATTCGGCAGCCCCTTTGCTCATCTGGGGGCTTCCCAGATGGCTCAGTGGTAAAGAACCCGCCTGCCAATGCAGAAGACACGAGTTCGATCCCTGGGTCAGGAAGATCCCTGGGAAAAGAAAATGGCAACCCACTCCAGTATTCTTGCCTGGGAAATCCCATGGACAGAGGAGCCTGATGGGCTACAGTCCACAGGTCACAAAAGAGTCGGACACGACCTAGCGACTAAACAACAACATGTTCATTTGGGGGTCCTATTGATTACTTTAGGACTGACTGAAGTTTGGGGCTCGCTAAGCCTGGGTGTCCCGCATCCTGGTTTAGGGGGTATCTGACCCTGGGAGCCCAGATGCCAAGCTGTGGGTGACCTGCTATATGGGTTTCAGTTGCGTATTCTGAGAGGGGCTTGCTGTGGCTTTACTTGACTGTGGGGCCCTGAAGTCAGGTAAATTTAGGGCTGAGTGAGACTATGGTCTGCATTCTAATTTTATTTTATTTTTAATTGGAAGACAAGTACAATATTGTGATGGTGTCTGCCATAAACCAACATGAATCAGCCATAAGTATGCATATGTCCCCTCCCTCTGAACCTCATTCCCACTTCCCTCCCCACCCCACCCCACCCCACCCCTCTAGGTTGTCATATAGCACCGGGTTGGTGTTCCCAGTGTCATATAGCAAATCCCCACTAGCGATCTATCTTATAACTTCTCTGGTGGCTCAGATGGTAAAGCATCTGCCTGCAACGTGGGAGACCCAGGTTCGATCCCAGGGTTGGGAAGATCCCCTGGAGAAGGAAATGGCAACCCACTCCAGTACTCTTGCCTGGAAAATCTCATGGACAGAGAGACCTGTTAGGCTACAGTCTTACCATATGTTACCTATCTTACATGGTGATGTGTAAAGTTGCCTGTCTTAGATGAGTTATGTGTATGTGCCCTGTCTTACATGGGTAATGTGTAATGTTGCCTGTCTTACATGGTGATGTGTAGTTGCCTGTCTTACATGGGTGATGTGTAGTTGCCTGTCTTACATGGTGATGTGTAGTTGCCTGTCTTACATGGGTGATGTGTATGTTGCCTGTCTTACATGGTGATGTATAGTTGCCTGTCTTACATGGTGATGTGTAGTTGCCTGTCTTACATGGTGATGGTAGTTGCCTGTCTTACATGGTGATGTGTAGTTGCCTGTCTTACATGGTGATGCCTAATGTTGCCTGTCTTACATGGTGATGCCTAATGTTGCCTGTCTTACATGGTAATGTGTAGTTGCCTGTCTTACATGGTGATGTGTAGTTGCCTGTCTTACATGGTGATGCCTAATGTTGCCTGTCTTACATGGTGATGCCTAATGTTGCCTGTCTTACATGGTGATGTGTAGTTGCCTGTCTTACATGGTGATGTGTAGTTGCCTGTCTTACATGGTGATGTGTAGTTGCCTGTCTTACATGGGTGATGTGTAGTTGCCTGTCTTACATGGTGATGTGTAGTTGCCTGTCTTACATGGTTGATGTGTGTTGCCTGTCTTACCTGGTGATGTGTAGTTGCCTGTCTTACATGGGTGATGTGTATGTTGCCTGTCTTACATGGGTGATGTGTATGTTGCCTGTCTTACATGGTGATGTGTAGTTGCCTGTCTTACATGGTTGATGTGTGTTGCCTGTCTTACATGGTGATGTGTATGTTGCCTGTCTTACATGGGTGATGTGTATGTTGCCTGTCTTACATGAGTGATGTGTAGTTGCCTGTCTTACACGGGTGATGTGTAGTTGCCTGTCTTACACGGGTGATGTGTGTGTTGCCTGTCTTACATGGGTGATGTGTATGTTGCCTGTCTTACATGGTGATGTGTAGTTGCCTGTCTTACATGGGTGATGTGTATGTTGCCTGTCTTACATGGGTGATGTGTATGTTGCCTGTCTTACATGGTGATGTGTAGTTGCCTGTCTTACATGGTGAGGTGTGTGTTGCCTGTCTTACATGGTGATTTGTAGTTGCCTGTCTTACATGGGTGATGCATATGTTGCCTGTCTTACATGGGTGATGCATATGTTGCCTGTCTTACATGGTGATGCGTGTGTTGCCTGTCTTACATGGTGATGTGTGTGTTGCCTGTGTTACATGGGTGATGTTTAATGTTGCCTGTGTTACATGGGTGATGTGTATGTTGCCTGTGTTACATGGGTGATATGTAGTTAGTTGCCTGTCTTACATGGTGATGTGTAGTTGCCTGTCTTACATGGGTGATGTGTATGTAATGTTGCCTGTTTTACATGGATGATGTGTGTATTGCCTGTCTTACATGGTGATGGGTAGTTGCCTGTCTTACATGGGTGGTGTGTGTGTTTCCTGTCTTACATGGGTGATGTGTATGTTGCCTGTCTTACATGGGTGATGTGTAGTTGCCTGTCTTACATGGTGATGTGTAGTTGCCTGTCTTACATGGTTGATGTGTGTTGCCTGTCTTGCCTGGTGATGTGTATGTTGCCTGTCTTACATGAGTGATGTGTAGTTGCCTGTCTTACACGGGTGATGTGTAGTTGCCTGTCTTACACGGGTGATGTGTGTGTTGCCTGTCTTACATGGGTGATGTGTATGTTGCCTGTCTTACATGGTGATGTGTAGTTGCCTGTCTTACATGGGTGATGTGTATGTTGCCTGTCTTACATGGGTGATGTGTATGTTGCCTGTCTTACATGGTGATGTGTAGTTGCCTGTCTTACATGGTGATGTGTGTGTTGCCTGTCTTACATGGTGATTTGTAGTTGCCTGTCTTACATGGGTGATGCATATGTTGCCTGTCTTACATGGGTGATGCATATGTTGCCTGTCTTACATGGTGATGCGTGTGTTGCCTGTCTTACATGGTGATGTGTGTGTTGCCTGTGTTACATGGGTGATGTTTAATGTTGCCTGTGTTACATGGGTGATGTGTATGTTGCCTGTGTTACATGGGTGATATGTAGTTAGTTGCCTGTCTTACATGGTGATGTGTAGTTGCCTGTCTTACATGGGTGATGTGTATGTAATGTTGCCTGTTTTACATGGATGATGTGTGTATTGCCTGTCTTACATGGTGATGGGTAGTTGCCTGTCTTACATGGGTGGTGTGTGTGTTTCCTGTCTTACATGGGTGATGTGTAATGTTGCCTGTCTTACATGGGTGATGTGTATGTTGCCTGTCTTACATGGTGATGTGTAGTTGCCTGTCTTACATGGGTGATGCGTATGTTGCCTGTCTTACATGGGTGATGTATAGTTGCCTGTCTTACATGGGTGATGTGTAGTTGCCTGTCTTACATGGTAATGTGTAGTTGCCTGTCTTACATGGGTGATGTATATGTTGTCTGTCTTATATGGTGATGTCTAATGTTGCCTGTGTTACATGGGTGATGTGTAGTTGCCTGTCTTACATGGGTGATGTGTGTTGCCTGTCTTACATGGTGATGGGTAGTTGCCTGTCTTACATGGTAATGTGTAGTTGCCTGTCTTACATGGGTGATGTGTAGTTGCCTGTCTTACATGGTTATGTGTAGTTGCCTGTGTTACATGGGTGTTGTGTATGTTGCCTATCTTACATGGTGATGTATAGTTGCCTGTCTTACATGGCTGATGTGTAGTTGCCTGTCACATGGGTGATGTGTACGTTGCCTGTCTTACATGGGTGATGTGTATGTTGCCTGTCGTATGGGTGATGTGTATGTTGCCTGTCTTACATGGGTGATGTGTAGTTGCCTGTCGTATGGGTGATGTGTATGTTGCCTGTCTTACATGGTGATGTGTAGTTGCCTGTCTTACATGGGTGATGTGTAGTTGCCTGTTATATGGGTGATGTGTACGTTGCCTGTCTTACATGGGTGATGTGTAGTTGCCTGTCTTATGGGTGATGTGTACGTTGCCTGTCTTACATGGGTGATATGTAGTTGCCTGTCATATGGGTGATGTGTAGGTTGCCTGTCTTACATGGGTGATATGTAGTTGCCTGTCTTACATGGTGGAGTGTAGTTGCCTGTCTTACATGGGTGATGTGTAGTTGCCTGTCTTACATAGTGATGTGTAGTTGCCTGTCACATGGGTGATGTGTAGTTGCCTGTCTTACATGGGTGATGTGTATGTTGCCTGTCTTACACGGTGATGTGTATGTTGCCTGTCTTACATGGGTGATGCGTATGTTGCCTGACTTACATGGGTGATGTGTATGTTGCCTGTCTTACATGGTGATGTCTAATGTTGCCTGTCTTACATGGTGATATGTATGTTGCCTGTCTTACATGGTTGATGTGTATGTTGCCTGTCTTACATGGTGATGTGTATGTTGCCTGTCTTACATGGTGATATGTATGTTGCCTGTCTTACATGGTTGATGTGTATGTTGCCTGTCTTACATGGGTGATGTGTATGTTGCTTGTCTTACATGGTGATGTCTAATGTTGCCTGTCTTACATGGTGATATGTATGTTGCCTGTCTTACATGGGTGATGCGTGTGTTTCCTGTCTTACATGGTGATGTGTATGTTGCCTGTCTTACATGGTGATGTGTATGTTGCCTGTCTTACATGGTTATGTGTAGTTGCCGTCTTACATGGTTGATGTGTGTGTTGCCTGTCTTACATGGTGATATGTGTGTTGCCTGTCTTACATGGGTGATGTGTATGTTGCCTGTCTTACATGGTGATGTCTAATGTTGCCTGTGTTACATGGGTGATGTGTGTGTGGCCTGTCATACATGGTGATGTGTAGTTGCCTGTCTTACACGGGTGATGTGTAGTTGCCTGTCTTACACGGGTGATGTGTAGTTGCCTGTCTTACATGGTGATGTGTGTGTTGCCTGTCTTACATGGGTGATGTGTATGTTGCCTGTCTTACATGGTGATGTGTAGTTGCCTGTCTTACATGGGTGACATGTAGTTGCCTGTCTTACATGGGTGACGTGTATGTTGCCTGTCTACATGTTGATGTGTAGTTGCCTGTCTTACATGGTGATGTGTAATGTTGCCTGTCTTACCTGCTGATGTTTAATGTTGCCTGTGTTACATGGGTGATGTGTGTGTTGCCTGTCTTACATGGTGATGTGTGTGTTGCCTGTGTTACATGGGTGATGTTTAATGTTGCCTGTGTTACATGGGTGATGTGTATGTTGCCTGTCTTACATGGGTGATATGTAGTTAGTTGCCTGTCTTACATGGTGATGTGTGTATTTCCTGTCTTACATGGTGATGGGTAGTTGCCTGTCTTACATGGGTGGTGTGTGTGTTTCCTGTCTTACATGGGTGATGTGTAGTTGCCTGTCTTACATGGGTGATGTGTAGTTGCCTGTCTTACATGGTGATGTGTAGTTGCCTGTCTTACATGGGTGATGCGTATGTTGCCTGTCTTACATGGTGATGTATAGTTGCCTGTCTTACATGGGTGATGTGTAGTTGCCTGTCTTACATGGTAATGTGTAGTTGCCTGTCTTACATGGGTGATGTATATGTTGTCTGTCTTACATGGTGATGTCTAATGTTGCCTGTGTTACATGGGTGATGTGTAGTTGCCTGTCTTACATGGGTGATGTGTGTTGCCTGTCTTACATGGTGATGGGTAGTTGTCTGTCTTACATGGGTGATCTGTGTTGCCTGTCTTACATGGTGATGGGTAGTTGCCTGTCTTACATGGGTGATGTGTAGTTGCCTGTCTTACATGGTAATGTGTAGTTGCCTGTCTTACATGGGTGATGTGTAGTTGCCTGTCTTACATGGTTATGTGTAGTTGCCTGTGTTACATGGGTGTTGTGTATGTTGCCTGTCTTACATGGTGATGTATAGTTGCCTGTCTTACATGGCTGATGTGTAGTTGCCTGTCACATGGGTGATGTGTACATTGCCTGTCTTACATGGGTGATATGTAGTTGCCTGTCATATGGGTGATGTGTACGTTGCCTGTCTTACATGGGTGATATGTAGTTGCCTGTCTTACATGGTGATGTGTAGTTGCCTGTCTTACATGGGTGATGTGTAGTTGCCTGTCATATGGGTGATGTGTACGTTGCCTGTCTTACATGGGTGATATGTAGTTGCCTGTCTTACATGGTGATGTGTAGTTGCCTGTCTTACATGGGTGATGTGTAGTTGCCTGTCACATGGGTGATGTGTACGTTGCCTGTCTTACATGGGTGATATGTAGTTGCCTGTCTTACAAGGTGGAGTGTAGTTGCCTGTCTTACATGGGTGATGCGTATGTTGCCTGTCTTACATGGTGATATGTATGTTGCCTGTCTTTCATGGGTGATGTGTATGTTGCCTGTCTTACATGGTGATGTGTATGTTGCCTGTCTTACATGGGTGATGTGTATGTTGCCTGTCTTACATGGTGATGTGTGTGTTGCCTGTCTTACATGGGTGATGTGTATGTTGCCTGTCTTACATGGTGATGTGTATGTTGCCTGTCTTACATGGGTGATGTGTATGTTGCCTGTCTTACATGGTGATGTGTGTGTTGCCTGTCTTACATGGGTGATGCGTATGTTGACTGTCTTACATGGTGATGTCTAATGTTGCCTGTCTTACATGGTGATATGTATGTTGCCTGTCTTACATGGGTGATGTGTATGTTTCCTGTCTTACATGGTGATGTGTATGTTGCCTGTCTTACATGGTGATGTCTAATGTTGCCTGTCTTACATGGGTGATGCGTATGTTTCCTGTCTTACATGGGTGATGTGTATGTTGCCTGTCTTACATGGTGATGTCTAATGTTGCCTGTCTTACATGGTGATATGTATGTTGCCTGTCTTACATGGGTGATGTGTATGTTGCCTGTCTTACATGGTGATGTGTTAGTTGCCTGTCTTACATGGTGATGTGTGTGTTGCCTGTCTTACATGGGTGATGTGTATGTTGCCTGTCTTCCATGGGTGATGTGTGTGTTGCCTGTCTTACATGGGTGATGCATATGTTTCCTGTCTTACATGGTGATGTGTATGTTGCCTGTCTTACATGGGTGATGTGTATGTTGCCTGTCTTACATGGTGATGTGTATGTTGCCTGTCTTACATGGGTGATGTGTAGTTGCCTGTGTACATGGTGATGTGTGTGTTGCCTGTCTTATATGGGTGATGTGTATGTTGCCTGTCTTACAGGGTGATGTGTGTTTTGCCTGTCTTACATGGGTGAAGCATATGTTGCCTGTCATACATGGTGATGTGTATGTTGCCTGTCTTACATGGGTGATGTGTATGTTGCCTTTCTTACATGGTTGATGCATATGTTGCCTGTCTTACATGGGTGATGTGTAGTTGCCTGTCTTACATGGTGATGCGTGTGTTGCCTATTTTACATGGGTGATGTGTATATTTCGATGCTACTCCCAGATCACCCTACCTTCTCTCTCCCCCACTGTGTCCACAAGTCTGTTCTCTTTGGCTGTGTCTCCATCGCTGCCCTGCAAACAGATTCATCAGTCCCATCTTTGCATTCTATTTTGAGGACTAATGCTGGGGCTCTAAATGCTGAAGCAGAGGTGACTTACCCTGGCGTCCAGATGGGAGGTTCTGGGACCCCAGAGCCCTAGTTCAGGGATAGCTGAGGCAAGCTGCTCAGATGTCTAGTTTTGCTGTGCTTAGTTGCTCAGTTGTGTCCAACTCTTTGCAACCGCATGGACTGTAGCCTGCCAGGCTCCTCTGTCCATGGAATTGTCCAGGCAAAAATACTTGAGTGGGTTTCTGTGCCCTCCTCCAGGGGATCTTCCCAATCCAGGGATTGTACCGGAGTCTCTTGCATTGCAGGCAGATTCTTTACCAGCTGAGCTACCAGGGAAGCCCCAATGTCTAGTTTTGAGGGGCCAAATATGGGCTTTCCAGATGCTGAGGTTGAGATGACCAACAGAGAGTCCAAGTGCCAGTCCAGGATGACAGCTGGGGCCTAGATGTCAAGTTTGGCGGTGACCCCCTTTGTTACCTGCAGTTGACTCTGTCTTCAAATGCCTCCCTGGGGGGTGTCATTCTTGTGTATCAGAAGACTAGTTTCAGGGGGCATTTGAGAAGGGGAATGCTTGACTAGCTGGGGATTACCAATTAATACATACAATTTGGGGTTCACTGAGCCTTGAGGCCTAGTAGCCAAAGTTTGAAGTGACTCTCACTGGGCTTCCTTATATCCGGTTTAGGGGTGATGGAGTTTGGAGTTGCCTATTGTGGGGGTTGGAGGACATGGCAACCCACTCCAGTATTCTTGCCTGGAGAATCCCCATGGACAGAGGAGCCTGGTGGGCTACAGTTCATGGGGTTGAAAAGAGTTGGACAGGCCTGAGCAACTGAGCACAGCCCATGGTGGTGTCTGAAGTTAAGCACCCAGGTACCTAGTTAAGGGGTGACTCACACGGAGGCGTAGACCTTGGAGGGCCTAGATGCCTGGTTTAGGAGTGGCTTAATGTGGGGGTCTTAATACCTAGTTTGGGGTGAGCCAACCTCGGAGCCCAGATGCTGAGTCTAAGTTTGCCGACTAGTGGGTTTCTAATGCTCATTTTGCTTTGGGGGTACTGAGACCAAGGGCCCAGTGGTCTCTTTTTGAGGTGTCTCAGCGTCAGGTGTTGTTTAGACTGTGGTGATGAAGAGGTTGGAGATTACCCTGTGGGGGTCCCACTGCTTCTTTTATTTTTAAATTATTTTATTTTTTGGCCACGACACTTGGCATGTGGGATCCCAGTTCCCTGACCAGGGAGGGATTGAACCCACAAGCCCCACAATGGAAACATGGAGCCCCAACCAACGGACCACTGGGGAAGTCCCCACCGTTTATTTCAGTGGTGACAGTGCCTCTGAATCCATGTACACACTCGGGGGCTGGGTGAGCCTCGGGACTTAGTTACCAAATTTGAGGGTGACTGTGGATCCCCAATGTCATGATGGTGGGTAATTGGGCTGAGATCCAGAAGTTTGAGCTGGGGAATTGAGGCTAGTTTGAGGCATCTGACTGTGGAGGTTCACATTTCTAGTCTGGGGGAATCACTGAGCTTAGGGATACAGAGGCTTGACTTTGGGGAGGGCTTGAATTAGTCTCCTGTGGCCAGTAACAAACCAAGTGGCTTAAAACAGGAGAAATTTATTCTCTCCCAGTTCTGGAGGCCAGAAGCCCCAAACGAAGATGTCAGCAGGGCTGTGATCCCTGCAAAGTCTCCAGGGGAGGATACTTCCTGGTCTCTTCCTGCCTCGGTCCTCACATGGCCTTCTCTGCATCTGCGGCTTGCTTCTCTTCCATCTCTTATAAGGATATCATCATCGTCATTGGATTTAGGACCTTTCCCTAGCTAATGCAGGATGGTCTCATCTGGAGATCCATCACTTAATAATATCCTTTTTTTTTTTTTAACTTAAATATTTTTAAACATTTATTTATTATTTATTTAATTTTTTTCGCTGTGCTGGGTCTTTGTCGCTCCATGGGCTTTTCTCTAGTTTGCAGCGAGCAGGGGCTACTCTCTAATTGCGGCGTGCAGGCTTCTCATTGCAGTGGCCTCTCTTGTTGCGGATCATGGGTTCTGGGGCATAGGGGTTTCAGTAGCTGCTGATCCCCAACTCTGGAGTGCAGGCTCAACAGTTATGGTGCATGGCCTTAGTTGCCCCACGCATATGGAATCTTCCTGGACCAGGGATCAAACCCGTGTCTCCTGCATTGGTAGGTGGATTCTTTACCGTGGAGCCACCGGGAAAGCCCCAACTTAATGATATCTTCAAAGACTCTTTATCCAATAATGTCACATTAGCAGGTTAGGACATGGGCATCTTTTGGGGGACCACCGCAACCCACCACAGGGGTGTTTGAGGAAGGCACCTTACATTCTGAGTTTGAGTCTCTCTGATTATGAGGTTCCCAGAATTTATTTTAGGATGACTGACCTGGAGGGTCAGCTGCACATGCCTGATTTGGAGGTTCCTGGCTTGATGTGCTACTTTTAGGATAACAGCCTGTGAGATACTAATAGTAGAGGAGTAACTGAAGGTTGGGGGCCAGAGGTATAATTTGGGGACTGTAGTTTGTAGTCGCTCAGTCGTATCCAGCTCTTTGCAACCCCATGGAGTTCTCCAAGCCAGAATACTGGAGTGGGTAGCCGTTCCCTTCTCCAAGGGATCGTCCCAACCCAGGGATCAAACCTAGGTCTTCTGCATTGCAGGTGGATTCTTGACCAGCTGAGCCACCAGGGAAGCCCAAGAATATTGGAGTGGGTAGCCTATCCCCTTCTCCAGGGGGATCTTCCCAACCCAGGAATCGAACCAGGGTCTCCTGAACTGCAGGCAGATTCTTTACCAGCTGACCTACCAGGGGAGCCAATTTGGGGATCACTAAGCTTCAGTGTCAGAGTCCTGTCTTTGCGGATGCCTGAGGTTGGGAGGCTAGCTGCCTAGTTTGTGGGTTAACTTACTAAGTTCCCAAGTCTTAGGGGAGGTAATGGGGGAGGGAGCTCAGATGTGCATTTTAAGGACAATTGATGATGGAGTTCCAGATGGCAAGTTGGGGAGTTAGTCAAGCTGGTTGTTGAAATGCCTTGATTAGAGTTACCAGTGACTGGGTCCAGATGCAAGGCTGGGCTGTGGGGAGAGTGGGTGTCTGAGTCTGTCAGGGCAACTAGATGACTAATGTCAAGTTGCTACAGGGTTTCTGACCTTGTCTTAGTGGAAACTGAGTCTGAGGAGCCAGCCAACTGTCTAGTTTGGGGAAATCTTAAGCGGGGTGGGGCCCCGAACCCAAGTTTGGACTGATTGAGTCTGGGGCCCCAGTTGTCAAGACTGGAGTTGCTCAGTGCTGGGGTGACTGAGTCTCAGCCCCATTTCCTAGTTTGTGTGGACAACAGCAGTCATGCCCTGAGCAGGGTGACAGCAGCTGGGGGGCCGTTTGTCTAGCTCCTGGTGACTTATCTCAAGGTCCTGATGTTTGCTTAGGGTTCAGTGAGGAAAGTCTAGTTTAGGTGTGCCAACTTTAGGGCCTCTGATGCCTAACTCTGGGGTGACTGAGTCTGAGGGAATAAGTGTCTACTTTAGGGGTGACATGTGGAGTTACTGACTTATTTGGGGGTGAATGATCTGAGGTCCAGCTCCCTTATCTTCTCAGTGTCTTGGGATGGAGGTTTGGAGTGAATGGTGCTGGGGTCCAGAACCCTCGTCTAGGGGTGTCTGGGGCTGGGCTGTGGGTAGAGTGGCTGTCTGAGTCTGAGTAACTTTACATGGCCTGGGGTGACTCAGCTTAAGGTATGGGTCTGATCATAGGGGTCTCTAGTTTGCTTGGGGGTTTCTGAGAGATGGTGGGGACTCACGTGCCTGGTTTGTAGGTTTGCAGCCGCCTCCTTTGGGGGAATTGGAGACTGGGGCCCAGAAGTGCTAAAGATCCCAGCCATCCCCAGGTCTGGGGAACCCCAGCTTCAGTGCTGCCCCCAAGACTGGGCCCCTCCTGTGGATCTTGCGGGCTGATCCATTTCTGGGGTGACTGATTTGGGGGCCCCATGCCTGGCATACGTGGGTCTGGAGGGGACAGAGGCGGCCCGGGCGGGCGGGCGTGGGGGCGCTGAGGCGCAGAGCCGGGCTGCGGCCCTGGGGGCTGGCTGCGGCGGGGGTTCCCGCGGGAAGCAGAGCGCGGCGGGGCAACCGGCGGCGGGAGGGCGAGCGCCGGAGTGACAGGAGAGGAAGAAAAATGGGCCGAGAAATCAGAGTGGACGCGCGGGGGGCGCGAGTCCGGGAGCGGGCGATGGCGGCGGCGGGCGGGGGCCGCGCCTCTGCCTCGGGGGACGCCGCCCGTGCGCCTTCCCGGGGACCCCCGCCCTGGAGGCTGGAGCCGGTGATCCGACCCCTCCCCTAATTCCAACCCCGCGCCCCTCCGGGTTCCCGGGATCCAGGTCCCCTCTCGGGTCCCCAGCGCCCCTCCCGAGCTCTCCCTCCCTCCAGGGAGTTCTGTTTACTTTTTCCACCTCCTGACCCCTGGGCGCGGCACCTTCTCCCCGCGTCCTCCGCCTGCTTTCTATCCGTGTCGCCCACTTTCTAAACTCTGCCTCTGCGGCCTAACCCCTTTCCCCTCCGCCTCCGACGCCCCATCCTCGTTTCCTAACTCTTCCCCTGCAGTCCAACTCCCTCCTTCTTAAACCCCACCCTCCCCCCATATTTTCTGCACCCCCTCTCCCCATCCATCCCTTCCAAAGGTTGGAAGCGGAAATGGGGCGCGCGGCGGGGGAGGGGCGGCGGCGGCGGCGGGGGAGGGGCGGGGCGGGGGCGGCGGCCAATGGAGCGGGAAGCAGGACAAATGAGGCCCGGCCCGCGCGGCCGACAGGCCCCTCCATCTTCCCATTAGCGCCTAATGGCCCCCCCGCCGCCGCCTGATGAAGATTTATCGGCCCCGGAACCCCCGCCCCCTCCGCCCCGGGCCTCCCCCTCGCCCGGCCCGGCCTCCCCCTCCCCCGGCCCCCGCCGCCCGGACACCTGATGAAGCCGTCAGCGGGGCGGCCTCGCAGAGACCCGACGAGACAGCCAGACAGAGATGCCGAGACGACGAAGAGAAAGTTCTGGGGACGCGGAGTCAGGGACTGTGGGAGGGAGTTGAGGGAAGGGTCTGATCGGCAGCACGTGGAGCCCCCCCCCAACCCCCGCCGCCCCCGCGACCGCGAATCGGTCCTTGATTCTCGGCCCAAGAGCCCGGGGAAGGAGTCGAGGCGGGGGTCCTGCCAAGGCTGAGGGTCTGGAAACCTGGACCTGGGAGAGAGGTGGACTCGGGGACCCGGGAGTCCCAGGGGCCTGGGATAGGCCGGGAGCTTGGCCTGGGGTGGGGGGTGGGGGCTGGGTTGGGAGGCCCCTGATTGATTTCTGTTTACCGGCTGTCCCCGGCGGGCGGAAGAGCGAATCGCGCCCCATCCATCAACAGGCTCGCAGCCTCCCTAATAAAAACATTTTACTCCTAAATGATCTCGAACTAATTAACTCAAAGTGTTAATTAAAGTTTGCGCAGACAGCATTGTCATCAGGGAGGGCGGTGGATCCATCTTCCTGAGAGAGAGACAGCGTTTGGGGGGGCATCTAGAGAACAAGGGAGAGTCCCCCCCAACTGATTCCTGTCCGCTGCTCCCCCACCTCTCCCCACAGCCTCCCCTGGTTTTCTCTGCATCTCTTGAGTGTTTTTCTGATGCTCCTTGTCTCGTCCATCTCTGTTGCCATGTCAGTCTCTTGTCTCTGAGTTTCTGGGTCTCTCTCTTTACGATCTCTTGCCAGAAGGCTGTCTCCCCACGTTGCTCCCACCTCCCATTAATGGGGAGCCTTTACCCATGTGTCCGTGTGTGAATTGGGGTTATGTGTGCAGACACATGTGTTTTCTGGGTCATGTATGTGGGCATGTGTGTATGTCAGAGGTTACACATGTGTCAGAGTTGGTGTGTGCGAGTGTGTACTTGAGTCCAGGAGCCAGTGTGCGGACACCTGATTGTTGGGGATTATGTATGGACACGTGTCAGGGCTCATATGCACACAGGTATGCATGAGCCCAGCAGCATGTGTGTCTAGCTGTGTGTGACCCGTGCTGACAGGAGGGCTGTGGGACTCTGAGAGTCCCATGTCCCTGAGACACTGTTTGAGGACCTCTGGGGGTCCCTAGGGACAGAGCCAGGGTCTCCTTCCTGTTTCCATCCGGCACAGGCAGGCAGGACCAGGCCTGCAGGTCCGCTGGATAAGTGAGTGACCAGGCATGAACTCAACTGTAAACTTAGGTGAACTTGTGCACAGGTACGTGTGTGGCCCCTTCCCTCTGCCCCTGGACAGGGCCTCCTCCTTCCCAGCCGCACTCTCCCCTTCCCCCTCGTCCACAGCCGGCAGCCAGCCCGGGCAAGGGAGCTGGGGCCAGGACAGGCCACCAGGCCATGGGCATCTGTGGGGTGGCTGGCTGGGCGGCCCCGGTGTGAGCTCATACATCAGGGCTGACAGGCTCCGAAAGCCCCGGAATTAAAACCTAAATCGAATATTGATCACCCGCTCCGGCCGTGGCGCCCACTACAGCCCCCCCAGCTCCCTCGCGCTTGCTCCCTGCTCCCCTGCTCTCAGGCGTCACCGTCACCGCTGTCCTGTCTTTCTCGGTCTTTCTTGCCTCCTCTCGCCTCTGCTTCTCCCCACCCTGACCCCACTTGTTCTGGTGAGTAGCTGAGCCCCAGATGCCCTCTCAGCCAGAGACAGAGAAAGGCACACCCAGAGACTGAGAGAGATCGAGACACACAGTCACAGAGATAGAGGGGTGCACAAAACAGACCCCAACCTGAAACAGTTAAATGCAGACCTCACACAGACCCAGAGCAAGCAATGTGGAGACACCAACCCAGGCAGACAGACAGACAGACAAACAGGCGCACAAGCACCCACCGATGAACACGCAGGAAGTCACAGATAGTCACACCCTGAAAGTCACATAGACACAGACACACAAAAATGCCGCACACGGGGTGTGCAGAGGGAGAGGCAGTTATACTCAGACACCCACAGGCAGACAGACAGACATGAGCAGGCCCAGGAGTTACAGCTACACACACAGATCCCATGGGCATGGGGGTAGGGACACCCAGAGACAGGCACAGTCACCCAGCAAGCCCCCACAACAGAGGCAGAATGAGACAGAGGGACAGAAAGTAGGAGGTTATCCCTGCGAGGCAGACAGACTGACAGACTCAACTCCAGTGTGACAAAATACACCCGCATTCCCTGTCCCCCGTCTCCACTCATTCTGACAGAACACCACTCTCCTCGGACTCAACCCCCCCAGGTGCCAACCCCACCAATGCATCTAGAAGCCAGAAAGGCCCTTCACAGGGACAAGGCTCTCAGATCTCACCCCCTGCTCCAAACCAACTGAGCGGCCCCCTACTACGCCTCAGGGTCCTAGGCTGGGTCAAGAAGGGAGCTAGAGAGGTAGACTCCCATCAGGGCAAGAAAAATGGGCGTCTCCTCCAGAGGGGCGGGGCCGAGATCACGTTGTCCAAGCTGATCCAGGGATGGGGTTCTCAGTCTCTGTGACCACCTGTGGGATGGAGGCTAGACAGTGGGAAGAACTTCCTTGGACCAGGAAGGCAGGGAGGGCCCCACACGGCGGGCAGGGGCGCTGCCCCAGTCCCCGCCCCCCACCCCATGGTTTCCCGACTGGGGCGGGCGGCGGTGGAGGCGGGCGGGCGGGCGGTGGCGGCTGCCTGGGAGAAGATGAATCTTTCATGAGTGATTTGCGGCCGCCTCTTCTCGTCCCGTGTTGTTTAATGTTTCAATTTGGGCGAAAGCAAAACATTCAATCAGGCGGATTAAGTGCGTAATGCGTCTCATCGCTCAATCTGTCGCCTCCGCCGGGCAGCCCGCCGGGTGGGGGGGGGGGTGATTAGGAGGGGGTGGTGGGCAGAGACCTCGAGCAGGGTAGCCCCGGCTCCACTCCAAAGCTGTGCCTCGGGTAGCTCCTTAGCCTGGACCCCCTGCCAGGGCACAGCGTCACCCAGTCCTAGGTCCACCCTCGCCTCCATGGACCACTGTCTGCTCCATCCAGGGGTGTCCACTTGGTTTTGGGGGCCCTGGCTTCTCCATACCTGCTCTGTCTACCTGTCTTTCTCTGTCCACCTCTTTCTTGTCTTTCTGGGTGTGTCTACTTGTTTCTGTCTGTCCATCTGTCTGTCTCTGAGTGTCTGCCCTTCTCTTTGCTTTTCTCTCCGTCTGCCTGTATTTCCTTTATCTCTCTCTGTCCATCTGTCCTCTCTCTCTGCCTGCTCCCTGGTTTTTTCTTCTTTACATCTCCCGCCTCCTCCCTTCTTTAGATCTGCCTCCCACCCGTCTGTCACACTGTCCTTCTGTCCACATGGCTCTTGTCTGTCTCTCGGTGCTATCTGTACCTGACTCTTTCCACCAGCCCAGCCTCCCTCTGTCCAACGGCAGTCTTCCTTTCTCTCTCACTGTGTTCCCACTGTCTATGGGCATATCCCCCTCTGCCCCCCATCTTCCCCTGTCCCTCTCTAATTCGGCCCCTGTCATTTCCTCTCTCTCTCAACCAGGATTTCAGTCCTCAATCCTGTCTGCCTGACCCTTGCTCCTTTATCTCCCTATCTCTCTTCATCTCTCTTCCTGTCTGTGTCCACCTGTTTCTCTGTCCAGATCTCTCCATCTCTGTCTCTGTCTCTGAGCCCATCTGGGGCAGTCCCTCTGCATTCCCTTCCTGGGCTTCCTTGACCTCTCCGCTCCATATCCCTCCGCTGGACCAATCTCCGTGTCCACTAGGGGGCAGCAGGTACAGGCTTTTCTGGTGGGGAGGCTGTCAGGATGGCTGAGCTTCCCAGCCCCACTGGGCTGCGTGTCCGCAGACCATCCCCTTCAGGAGTGTCCAGGCGAACCAGCCCCCTCCACCCTCAGACCCAGAAGCCCAGTCCCCCAGCCTCCTCCTCCCTCAGACCCAGGTGTTGGGGTCCCCAGTCACCTTCTCTCTCAGAACCCAGGGTTCCTATCTTCCAACGCCCTCTCTCCTCCCCGCCCCTCCAGGCAGCCTGTGACCTGCTCCAGGATAAATGGAGATTTCAGCTGGGGGACTGACAGGCACTAACCAGAAATGTTGTCACCACTGCCCAGTGCCATGGGGCTGCAAGGCCAGGGCCCCACGGCGTGTGTGGGCACAGAAGGAGGGACACACGCAGATGGATTCCAGGAAAGTCACGAGTAACAGGATTCTGTCATGACACACAAGGGCACACACACAGCCCTACCCCAGCCACACCCTGGGGACTCGGGATCAGAGCCCCCGGCCCCCCAGAGCAGCTCACAGACACACAACACACACACTCATACTTTGCCTCAACCAGCCCTGCAGTTCAGACTGCGACACACACACACAGTCACACCCACACACTCTCCTCCCCTCCATTCAGAGTGACTTTGGGGGACAGCACAGGGCAGGAGGCTCTCCCCAGACCCCCCATCTCGGTGTGCACCCTTGGCTCCAGGGACCCCTCAGCCTCTGCCCACCTTGGGTGCCCTTGCCCGGCCCCTCCTTTCCTTTGGGGCAGCCTCGCTCCCCTCTCCTCCCCTCTGCCCCCACCCCGTCTCTCTCCTTTTCTTTTCCCCTCTTCTCTGTGCTCCCTTAGTCTCTCTCTCCCCAGATCCTTAAGTTTCTCCTCCTCATCTCTCACTTTCAGTGTCTCTTCCGTCTGTCTGTCAGTTTCTCCTGCCTCCTTCTCCATCTTTCTTTCTCTGAATTTGTCTTTGTCCTATTCTCTGCACCTCTGTGGCGAGCCTCTCACGCCCAGGGTTTCTCTCTTAGAGGTGCTCACTTTGTCTATGCTTTGATTTCTTGGTTCCCCCCGCCCCTTTCTGTCTCTCTATCTCTGAGTCTCTCTCGGAATGTCTCTCCCGGTCTCTGTCTCTCTTTGTAACTCCAGGCTTTGCTGTCTATATTTCTCTCTGTGTGTCTCCATGTCTCTGCGTGTCTCTGTCTCCCCCCACCCATCTCTCTGGGCTTCTCTCTCCCTGTCTGTCCCTCTCTCTGTCTCTCCGTCTCTGTCTCTCTGTCCATCCATCTCTCTCTTCCCAGCCCCTCCTTTCCTCCCCCTCTCTCCCTCTCTGTCTCACTCTTCGCCTCTCTCTTTTCTCTCTCAAGTGTTTTCAATTTTATTCTGAGTGGAATTAACTACCCCTGATGTCAAATTGCCGCCGAAATCGATAATAATATCTTTACAAAAGAGGATATTCTTCTCTCGGAGAACGGCCTCTGAAAAATGGAAAATTTAGTCGAAATTGATTCATTACTTGACACTTTATAGAACGGCTGCGTATTGATCGCACCTGTCATGTCCCATCTCCCCTAATCGAAGCTGAAGGCCGGCTCCGATGCCTGCTATTTTTCATAATTCCACCGCAGCCGACAGCTCCACAAACACCGCCGCTCGCCCGGCCTCCGCCTCCCCGCTCCGGCCGCCACCGCGCGCGCCCTCGGCCTGGCCCCGGCCTCGCGGGCCGCGCCTGCCCCGCCGTCCCTCCAGCGTCCATCTGTCCCCCGATTCCCTGCGTGTCCTCTGTCTGTCCTCCCCTCGCACGGGGCCACTCTCCCCTGCTGTCTGTCTGTCCTTTCCGCCCCAAGCCCTAAGTCTGTCCGTTCTTTTCCTGGGACCCCCTCCCCCATCTGTCCGCCAGTCTTCTCAACACCCCGTCTTTGTCCGTCTGTCTGACTCCCACCCCTCCCCCACCCCTGCACTTTCCTTGGCTGGCGGTCTCTCCGTGTGTCTGTCTGTCTGTCCTCCCAGTCATCCCCTGCCTGCATCCTTCCGCCACCTTCCAGGAGGTGGGGGTGGGGAGGGGTGGGGGAGGGGTGTGGATGCCGTCTGCTCCCCCTCCTCTCGCAGACGTGACTCCCCCGGCTCTGGATACCCCACCGCTCCCCAACACCCTGGGCCTTGCCTGGCCTAGTTGAAGCCCGGCTGCCCGTGCTCTTCTCAGCCACCTCCCCAGGAACCCAGGGCCGCCTGCCCTCCTCCTGGGACCCCTCTGCGCCGCTCCTTCTCCCGGCCCTGCGCTCTTTAACGTCCTCCCCTCCCCCCTCTCCCAGGCTCTGCCTTCAGTGGGGACCCAGAGATGAATCAGACACAAGCCCTGCCCTGGGGAGCCTGGAGCCAGGCGTGGACCCCGGGGGTGAGGGTGGGGGTATCACTGTGCCAGAGGAAGTGCAGAGAACCTGGGGGGAGTAGGGTGGACTCTGTTTGGGGGGGGGGTGTCAGTCAGAGCTGAAGATCAGAGTCGAATATGTGGGGGTGTACGCAGCAGGGTAGTATAGCCTAATGTTTAGGAACACAGACTGCCACCCCTCCATCCCACCCCCGACTCAGCCCATCCCCACCCCTGCCAGGCTCAGGTTCCACTTCCAACACTAACCAGCTGTGTGAAGTGAAGTTACTCAGTAGTGTCCGACTCTTTGCAACCCCATGGACTATAGCCTACCAGGCTCCTCTGTCTATGGAATTTTCCTGGCAAGAGTACTGGAGTAGGTTGCCATTTCCTTCACCAGGAGATCTTCCCGACCCAGGGATCGAACCCGGGTCTTCCGGATTGCAGGCAGACGCTTTACCATCTGAGCCACCAGGGAAGCCCAACTAGCTGTGTAACAGAGTGCAAGGCACTTCTGAGCCTCAGTTTCCTCATCTGTAAAATGGGGATGATGCTAATAACAGCACCTATCTCATAGGGTTGTTGAATTAGTTGAGTTAATCTATAAGTAGAGTTTGGGCCAGTGCCTGCCCAGAGCAAACACATTAGAGTGACACTTGTCCTGGCTACTGTAATTGGGCACAGACTCTGTTCAGCCCAGCCCCACCCTCTGCCCCCACCCCCCATCCTTGCTTCCCATGCTCCTGGTTCAGGGAGGTGGTCAGTTTATGCCCTTCCTGGTTTCATCCTCAGTTACCATTAGTGGTATTCAGGCACCTGAAGACCTCTTTCAGGGGTGTTACCCTCAATCTAAATGGATACGTTAGCCCTCACAGAGGAGTCCTCGCACTCCTTGGGGCATTGAAAAGAGTCTAATGGATGTTACAGACCCAGAGGTGTTCTCTCTCCTTCAAGGGTAATAAATTCAGTCCACTGGGTGCTTTAGGCTGGGGAGGGTGTCCTGTCTCTCTTTTCTCTCTCCCTCTCTCATTTCCAGGGGGCATTAAACACCCTGAGGGTGTTCTCTCTCAGCAGGGGTGTTAACTACAGCCATCTGCTATTGCAGCCTCCCTGGGGATGTTAACTGCAGCTTAATGGTCCCCTTCCTGTTAGATGCTTCCTTCAAGTCAGGTAGGTGCTGGTGATGCTGTGAGTGAATACACACCCTGCTGAGTGTCACACCCCTCCTTGGAGATGTGGAAATGTCATACAGGAGCCCTGGATTTTATTGAGCATCTACTGTGTGCTCACAGAACAGGACACACCTTGATATCCATCTTCTCCGGAATCCTCCCAACCACCCGGGCCTTACGTAGATTGCCCAAAGATGCACAGGCCAGTAATTTGGAAGACATTGTCTTTGGAGGGAGGTCCTGAGCAATCAGATAGGTGATGTCTGTCTTTCTGGTCCTGGCCACTAAGGGCATCACAGCTCTCCCGGGGGTCCCTCCTATGCTCTGATTGGGCACTGTAAGCCCCTCACGGGCATTACTTACATTCTAAGTTTCTGATGCCCTGAGATGCCTTCATCTCTCCTGGAGGCAGGGCTTAGAGACAGAAGGTGTGAAAACTATCTTGGCTGATCATCTTTGCTGTCTTATGGGTGCCACTCACATTTCAAGGGTGGGGGCTGTGTAAGCTGTAATACACACTGTCTTCTCAGAAGGTGTGTAACATACCATCAGCTGAGTTCTTTCCTCCCAGAAGGTGTTCTTTCTTTTTTCCCAGGTGTTCCTTTGCTCACTTCATAGTCATCAAATGCATTCCAGTTGGTGTTCTTGATGCTTTGACGGTGTTCTAGCTTTCTCTAAGGGTGTCATATGCACCTGAAGGGTGTTGTCTCTCTCTCTCAAAGGGCTTCCCATACAGATGAGAAATCCTACCCCCAGAGGGTGTTTCAGAACCTCCTCTGCAGCACTCAGAGCCACCTGCTGTGAAGTTGCCCCAGAAGACGCTCTCTACGGTCTGGTAAGGGTCACAGACACTCCAAAGATACAAGTCCAGCTGGTGAGTGATCTTCAAGGATGCTGTGTACAGTCTGGGTTGTTCTAGACACCCAAGGAGGTTGGTTTTCCCGAAAGAGGGGGTCTCAAGTTCAGTTAGTGATGGGGTAGAGACACTGGAGGCGGGGGCTTCCTGCTGTCTTCTTGAGAGTGTTGTGCTATGTACAGACAAGGGAAGGATTTCTCATTTTCTGGCCAAATGTTTAGTATTTTCAGGATGATTATTTTGAAGTGGTAATGTCCAGAGCCAGGGTGTTTATTTGGAGATTGGCATGGTGCCCATGTCCCTGTTTAACTCTAGCATGTAGTTGACATCATTGCCCCATTTTGCAGATGAGAAAACTGAGACCACGGGATGTTTAGTGACTTGTTCAAGTGAGGAGTGGTGAAGAGGGGGTGGGGTGGAACTGGAGCCTGTCTGGAGCCTTCTTCGTCCCTTCAGCACATTGGCATTGGCACCTGGGGGTCAGTGGGGCAGGGGAGAGCCTCACCGAGTTATCCTGGCCTCTTCTGTCTTGTTCCACCCACCTTCCCTTCTGCAGGCAGGTGACTCCAGGGGCGATCCCCTGAAGGGGTAGAGCATGGCCTTGGGGCGGGAGAGAAAAGTGGGGGAGAGAAGTGGCAAGGGGGAGAGGGGAAGGAGATGGGGTGAGAAGTGGGGAAGAGAGGGAAAAGGAGAGTGGATGGTGGAGAGTAACGTCAGGATAGGCCAGGGCACCTGAGTGGGGGCTCAATTCTGGGGTGGGGCGGGGTGGGAAGGGGCTCCTCTCAGGGCCCAGAGGCCAGTGGCTATTTCCTTATTATTTCAGTGAGAGCAGATCCCTTGTCTGTCACTGCAGGGGTGTGTGTATGTGTGTGTACATGGCTTTCAGTGACCCTGTGACCACGTGTCCATGTTAAGGGGAGTGTCAGTGTGCCTGACCTGGGTTCTGTCTGTCCACACGCCCTGGGCTCGTGTGTCAGAGGGTGTGTGTCAGGACTGGAGTGTAGCTGTATGTCACCATGGATCTGTGTGTGTCCATGTGTCCAGTCTGCAGGTCAGTGGGTGAGGGAGTGGCTGTGGGACAGGGCAGGTCTGTGTGCGCAGCTGTGTGTCCATCTGTGTGTGTGTGTCTGCTATGGCCGTGTGTCCATGTGCCCACAGGCCGGGTCTCCATGTGTGTTCGCACTGGGTTAGCGTATCGGTGTGTCCCTATGTCTGTATGTCTGCTACCCAGACTGTGTGTGTTCCAGCCGCGTTCGAGTCCAGTGCTGCGTGTCCAGCAGGGGTCCCGGCCACCGCAGTTGCCACCTCCATCTCACGCCCGTCCGTTTGTCCACCTGTCCTCCTCGGGAGGGCGGGGCAGGGAGGGGAGGGAAAAGGAGAGGAGAGGGGGTCTCCACCTCTCCACCCACCCCCGCCCCCAGCCCCCACTCCCTCGGTCCCGGGATCGAACCTTATTTAGAGTCGCGATTCGACATCTGTTTTCAAATTTGATCAGCTCTGAACTTTATTTTCCGAGTTTGAGGAAAATTATATTCCATCGATCGCACTCCCGCCCCCTCCCCCGCACCGCCCGCCGCCGCCGCCGCCTCCATATATCTGCGCGCGGAGCCGGGCCGGGCGGCCGCGAGGGCGGGAGGCGCGCGGCGCGCGCGGAGGAGCAGCGGGAGGAGGAGCGGGAGGAGGCGCCGGAGGCCGGCCGCCCCGGCGCCCCCCGCCCCGGCCCTGCTGCCCCGCGCCTCGCTCGCGGAGCCGCTGTCCGCCCGGAGCTCCGTCCCCAGCTTCCCGCGTCTCCATCTCTCTTAGAGCGTCTCCGTGTCGGGGTCTCTCTCTGCATCTCCCTGTCTCTGCTTCGCTCCCATCTCTCTGTCTCCGGACATCTCTCGGTGTCCGGGTCTCTCAGTGACTCTCGCTCCCTGCTCCCGCCCTCTCTGGCTCCGTCCACTCCCCGGGGGCTCGGGCATCTCCCCCCACCCCCGTCCCCCGCCCCGGTGCCCCCTCCCCAGAACGCCGCGGTGGCCATGGCTGCGGGATCCGAACTTTAAACACTTCTCCCCGGACCTGTGCGGATGCGCAAACCCCGGAAAGTGAGTGAGCGCCACGGGCGGCACAGGGGCGGGGATGGGGGGCGGGGATTCCTGCCCGGGGCGGGGGCCTGGCCGCGGGAGGCGCTCCCGAGAGACCTTCGGAGCTGGGCTCCCCAAGCCGGGGGCGGGGAGGCGGGTGGGGTCTCCCCCCGGGCGGTGGGGGCGGGTGGGGCTGCGTCGGACTCCCGGGAGGAGGGAGGGGCCGAGGGTTGGAGGTGCGCCCTCGGGGTAAGGGTCCAAGGACAGGGGCGCGGGGAATGTGGGGAGCGCGGCAGACCGCGCAGTGAGAGCGCACGCCGGCGGCCAGACCTGAGGGCGGGTCTGGATTTTGGGGGCGAGAGTCTTGGGTGTAGAGAGCAAGGCTGAGGGCTTGAAATTTGGGACCTAGCGGCTCAGAGCCAAGAGACTGGATATTGGGATGAAGAGCTGTTTGGGGTTGGGGATCAGGACTAGGGGTGTGGATATTTGGAGCTGGGGTCCGCATGGTGGGTTGGGTTTGGGGGGCTGGGAGGTCTGGATTTGGAGCTAGAGTTCAGAGCTGAGGATCTGCAAATTTGGCCCTGGATATTTGGGTTCTGGATATTTGGTGTGAGAGGTCCCAGGGGCTGTGGGGATATTTGAGCCAATTTTGGGGTCTGCACACTTCCCGGCTGGGAGTGCTGGCCTGGCCTTGACCTTTGGGGGTCCATGTCCTGGGGACAGGTGGCCTAGTGCCACGTGCCTTTTCTGTCCCAGTCATTCCACATCTGTCCCAGGACAATGCTGGGCCACCTCTGACATCTCTTTTCTGGCGGGGTCTCTCCTCACTGACTCTCTGTCCCTGTCTCTTCCAGGGTCTCTGTGTCCATCTCTAATTCTCCCAGAATTTGTCTCTTTGCCTCTTTTTGTCTCTCTGTCTCTCGCAGCATGTCTCTACCTCTTTGGGTCCAACTCTTAGACCATCTCTCAGAATCTCTGTGCCTATCTCTGCCCTTCCCCTATCTTTCTCAGCATCTCTCTGTCTCGGTCTCTCACTATCTCTCTGTCTCTGTCTCTCCCAGTGTCTCTGTCTCTGTCTCCCCCTCGCTGGTTTCCGCTCAGATTAAGCCGGGGACCTAATTCCAGGCCCAGGATCGAATTTTCTGGCAACAAAGGGAAATAGCGAATCGATCGGTCGCTCCGGAGATTAAGAGACAAGCGGCGCGCGGATCTATCACGGCTAAACGGCCCCCCCTCCCGCTCCCCCCGCCCGGCCGGCCCGCCGAGGCCCAGACGCGCTCCGCATCGCCAAGCAGCCTCTGGAGCCCCGGCTGCCGGCAGGCCGAGCCCAGAGCTAACTGCGTGCCCTGCCGCGGGCCAGAGCCTGGGGAGGGGTCCGAGAGCTCAGCCGGCCCCTGGGGAGGAGGAGAGGGGGTAATGAGTGAAACGGAAGCCACAAACCACCCCCAAAGAGTCATGCTGCACACACCTGTGGCCCCAGGTAACATCTTTCACCCACACCTGCCTATCAACACACCTGTCACATCGGTGTCCCACATCTGGACCTCCAGGTAACATTCGACTCTTTACACCTGTGCCCTGTAGGTAATCCCTGTCCTCCGCACCTGTTCCCTTCATCTACACCCCCCTCCAGATGTCACCTGTTTCCTCTCATCTGTCCCACCCCCCAAGTAACACTTGTCCCTTGAAGAAACCTGTCCCAAAGATGCCCATGATCAAGCTTACCTGCACCTCCAAGTAACATGTTCTCCGAACTTTGCTCCTTCCACCTGAGTCCCGGCATGTCTCATTTCATACCACATTATTCCCTCTCTACCTGCAGCTGCACCACCCCCACCTCCCCCGGAAAGCCCTAGACGCACTTGTTTCTCACACATCTGTATTTCTTCATCTCTGTCTCCTTCAGGCAGTACCTGTCCACCATGTCTTACCTCACTCTCTCTCACGCAGTCCCTTCCTTTACACATACACACTCACGCTCAACACAGCAGCATCCTTCTTCTCTGACCTCAGGTCACGCCTGCCCCCTCTCACCCCCACCCCTGGCTCTCACCCATACCTCTCCCTTACAATGCTGACCTTGTCCACCCTCACGCTGGTCCTTCCAGAAGAACCTCCCATGCCCTTGTCACTTGGGAAATGCATCTTCTTCATGGCACTCTCTCTGCCTGCACCTAACTCCCTCACATGCTCTCTTGCGTCTCCTGTCTCCCATCGTTTAACGTAAGTACACCGACTTCCAAGGCTTCCTCCATACCTGTCATTTCAGGTAACTCATCCCAGACAAGAGCGCATGCGCCAACCTCAGGTCTCTCCTAACCATCCCCCCATGGCTCTCAGGTGCAGTGGCCCCCAGGTACCAGGTGTAGCCATCTTTCTTGGGTCCCTCCCCTGCCATGTCTCCTTCAAGCCCGTGCTGCTGGCCTCTGTCCTCGCTGTCTCTCTCTGGGTCTCCCAAGGTGTAGCTCCATGCTGGCATGCCTTCGGGCCAGGAATCTGTCCTGGTCCACAGGTACCTGCCTCACCTGCATACCTGTCCCTGCAGGCACTACTTATCTGCCTCTCTTCTTTCCCCACATACCTAACGTTCCATGTCCCTCACTTCTTTTGCCTTGCCTCACAAGATCATACCAATATCTCCACACACCTGCTGATTGCTCACCTGTCCATCTTAGGCATCGGCTGCTCTGGTACCACGCCCACTCATTTCTTCAAGCAAACAGGTACTGAGCCCTCCACGCACCCTCTCCTTAGTCTCTCTCTGCTTTACATCTCTTCATCCAGGTCTCTGCCAGACCGCCGGACTCCCCAGCCTGTCCCCAAGGGGATTCCTGCTCCAGCCCCACAGACGAGCACCTGACTCCCAACTCTCTAGCCTTCTCCCTAACTCACCACATCCACTGTGGCCCTCGTTCCTTCATAGCTTTTTCAAACACTGTGTACCCACCCCGTCCCTCTCAGCCACCTGCTCATACAATCTGTCGCCCCTGCCCCTTTAGAGCCTAACCTTCAGATCCCTCACACCTGTCTCCAGCCCACTTCCCTCTGGAATGACCTGTCCCTTTTCCGCAGAACTTGTCACCAGCCATCTATCTCCTCAGGGAATACCCTTCTCAGTGCACATAAGCAACACCTGTAGCATTTGTTAAACACGTATAACACCTGTTCACGGCTGTCCACACACCTGCCCGCTGCGGCGTGCAGAAGCTCTTAAGTCAGGGGTTCTTAGACTACAGCGGGCAGAGGAGACATCTGGAGGGCTTGTGGGACCCGAGACCTGGATCTCACCGCAGAGACTCTGGTGCAGCAGGTCTGGGGAGGAGCCTGACACTCTGCATTTCTAATAAGCTCCAGGTCATGCCGCTGCTGCTGCTGGTCCACGGAGCGCTCTCTGAGTAGCACCTGCTCATAACCTGTCCCTGGCCACTGCTTATTAAACACCCATCTCTGTGACAGTCCGTGTCTTCTGTTCTTCATATCCATTGTCTCATTTCATCTTCATGAGACCCTTAGGAGGGAGGCATTTATCTTATCCCTTATTCCCATTTTGCAGAGAAGGAAACTGAGTCCAGAGAAATGGAGTCATTTCTGGGCTCGGAAGCTGGTAGATACTGGAGATTTGCATCAATCTGAGGCCATCTGACTGCAGGCATGCAAGTGTCCCTGTCCCCTACACCTGCCCATCAGGTGACCACCTTCCCCCACAGACACGTCTGTCCACCTCATCACTGTTGCATCATTTGCTTGCCCATCACCTGCTAGCTCTCTGACACCCCACATTCTACCTCCACTCCTGTCCTTGGATACCCTACCTACCTGCTGGCACACCTCTCTCTCTCTGACAGTGACTTCCCCCCGCCCCGACCCCGGCCAAGCTTGTCATCCGCCTCCTGGTTCCCCCCTGCCCCCCCTGCCAAGCGAGTGCAGTCTGCTGACACACACCTGTCTCCCCACGTACACCTGGGTCTCTGGAACTACCCGTCTCTACACCACATACCTCTTTCCTGGCTCCTGTTTCCTATCCCCCCACCTGTCTTTTATCCCCTCTCTCTGTCTCCATCTCTGTTCCATCTGCCCATCCCCCTTTGCTTATCCCTGGATCTGTCTCTTTTCCTCCCTCCCTTTGTTCTGTTTTTCTCCATTTCTGTCTCTCTCAATGTCTCTGTATCCCTCCCTATCTCTCTATAGCGCCCTGACTCTCTGTTTGTCTGCATCCTGCACACTCTGTCTCATTCTCTGTCGCCTCTCTCCTCTCCTGTCTCTGTTCCTTGTCCTCTCCACTGACAGTGGAAATCTTAGGGAGACTTCAAGTCATACTGATCTGCATTTGAGTCCAGATATCACCACTCACCCCTGTGGGACTTTGGCCAAGTTACTTTCCCGATTGGAGCCTCAGTTTTTGCATCTGTGAAATGGGTATCATGGCAGCTGCTACCTCCCAGGTCATAGTGTGGATGAGAGACTGAAGGAAGCCAGAGGATGCGAGCTGTTGGTGGGGAGGGGGAAAAAAGGGGGCTGACCTTCCCTCCGTGGGTCCCTCTCTGCTCTTGTCTCTTTCCCAGGGCTGCAGCCCCGCCTGGCTGTCAGTGGAAGCATGTGTGTGGTGGGGGGAATGGAGAGAGAGGTGGGCAGAAGTGTCCCGGCTGGCCGAGGCCTGGGCATGGGACCCGGTGTGGGGCTGGGGACAGGGATCGATCTGCCTCGGCGGCAGTGTGCGGGCCAGGATTGCATCTTGTCACAATAATTTATTGCTCTCATCCCGTCTGATCGATGGCGCTGAATTAGCACCGTGCGATGCCCCTGGAGCCCCGAGCCTCCCCCAGTCCAGCCGGACCCTGGCCCTTCTCTGGCCCTTGTGGGCTCCCCGAAGCCCAGGCACCCTGTTCCAGCTGGCCCAGCCCCATGCCTGGCTCCGGATGCGGGGGTCCTGCCCTCGTGCCCCACCTCTCTGCCCCCTTGCCCTGGGTCTCGCCTCCCCACCTCCACTGCTGTCCATGGGTCTCTTCCTTTCTATTCCTTGACTCACACCATCCCTCTGTCTCCCTGCCTTGCTCCCTGTAGCCTGAGTTCCCTTCCAACAGTATTTGCTGAGCACATACTTGGTGCCAAGCCCTGTGAGCAGGACACACAACCTCCCTGCCCTTCGGCCAGTGCAGTCCAGAGGGGCTTCCGTGGTCTCATGGCTCCTGGGACTAGCTGGTCACCCTTGCCTTCGGTGTCCTGTCCCTCCCCCCCTCCCCAGCACCCCCACCATGCCACAGTCATTGCCACTGTCTCTGACACAGAGCCTGGGGCCAGCGGATCCAGCAGTGCGGGGGCAGGGGGGCAGGTGGTGCAGGGCCTGGGGCTGTAAGGATGAGACTGGGATTCACCCGGAGGAGTTGAGGACCAGCTTGGGAAGAGAACCCCAACTCCACTGGGGTTCAGGTGGACGCAGGGGCTGGAGTTGGGGTTGGGGTTGGAGCGGGATGGTGGTGAGGAGGAGGAGGGGGCAGGCTTTGGAGTTGGGGTGGCAGCCAGGAACTAGATCAGGCCCCCCCAACACTGGTCCCCTCCCCCAAGACTGCAGAAGATCCCAGGTGAGCGTTGAGGTGGCCGTGAGCCGCACCTGGGGTCTGCCTGTGCCAGCAGGACTCGACTTTCCCCACCGTTGCTCCGGCCTCGGGCCCTGCAGCCCCCCTCATCCACTCCTGTACCTCTGCCCTAATCCCTCAATTTTCCGCATCTCTGCCCCCTCCTCTCCTTCCTCCCTGACCTGGGGACTCTCCTCCCAGCAGCTCTCTCCCCGTGACCTCCAGCTCTAATTCACTTTGTGAAGCCTCTCTCAGACCCACTCCTCTTTCCCGGGTTTCCCTAACTCGGGTCTCCCGCCCCGGCTGTGGTCTCTGTCAGTCTCTCTGTCTCGCTCCTGTTGGTCTTTGTGAGACTCTCTCTGGCCTCCTGTCTTCTCTCTGCGTCTCTCCTGTCTCTGTTCCAATCTTTTTCACCACTCAGGGCTGCTCCCCCCTGCGCTTCTCTCCCATATCTCCCTTTCCCCATTGCTCTGTCTCTCTATCTCTCTCTCTCTGCAGGTGTCTCTCAGTCTCCCCCAGCCCTGTGCTTGCTCCATCTCTCTGGGTGTTGGAGGGGAGGGCGGGGGTGGGGGAGCAGAGCCCAGGCTCTGGGTCCATCTGCGGTTGCGCCTCCGTCCCTCTCCCTTCCCCCAGCACTGTTTGGTAGGCGGGGTGCGTGGCACTGCGGCTCCCACCTCCCGGGGGACGCTCCCTCGCCACCCCCCCTTCCTGACACCGTTCGGAGCGCTGGCCGCAGCCCCAGAGACATCCATGCAGAGACTGGAACTCAGGGAGAGAGACTGAGACCTCGAGAGACACACACCACCTCAGAGATGCCAGCTAGAGGGACAGGCAGTGTGCGGGTGGGTCTGAGGTCTCTTTTCCTGCCCTGGCTTCGTGCCTCCCAAGCACCCCACACCCACCTTCTCCAGGCTGGAAGCCGGTGCCCCGTCTGTCTGCCAAACTGTCCCTCCGTCTTGCACAGTCAGCCTGGGCAGAGGTTCCTGGGGGTGTGTGCACGCCTGTGTGTGCATGTGTGCAAGCTGTCTGGACTGTGTGTGTCTGTGGTGTGTGTGATGCTTTGGGGGGGCTTGGCTGCCTTTTCGTGAGACCGTGGGACCTCTGTTACAGCACATGTAAACGTGGCTTGTGGAGAGGTGTGTGTTCCTGGGCACAGTGACTAAGTGTGGGTGCGTGAGGCCTTGCGGTTGAACTGAACCACGCATGTCATGTTTATGCCCATGTGTGTGACTGGGGTGTGATGCTCAGCTGTCTGCCCCCGAAGCCCTGGAGATGTGCCGTGTTCGGAGCTTCTGGGTCAGGTGGCACACGGCGTGTCTGAGTGGCCAAGAGAGGACCTGCCTGAGAGCCAGGAGCCCAGCAGGCTTAGCCCCAGGGAGGCGGGGTGGAAGGACCGAGAGCGCCGCCCTGGTGGGACCCCAGGAGCCAGGCTGGTGAGCGTGAGTATGAGGAACATGGCACAGGGACAGCTCTGGACACGGTCGCAAAAGTTCCCCCCGAACTGCTGCATCAGAGGCTGGCTGTGTGCGGCGGTGCCTTTGTGTGCAGGGGGTGCCGTTGTGTGTGGGCTTGTGTCTGAGTCTGGGGTCAGGCGTGGGCCGGGTGTGTGTACATGTGTGTGTGGTCATTTGGGGAGCTGGATAAGGGGCATCAGTTCATGACGGATACATGAACGAGACTGTGTGTGGCCAGCCCTGAAGGGTGTGGAAGGCTGTGTGTGTCTGGCTGTGTATTCATGTGAGCTGTTTGGTGGTGTACGTGTGCACCGCTTGTGTAAACCGATGCTCAGCGGTGTGCGGGGCTGCACGCCGATGCCGTGTGGGCGCCGGCCTGGGTGTGGTGTCACCGTGTGTGTTGTGGCCCCGTTTGTCACAGCTGCCCGTGTTTCCGTCCCTGTTTCCTGTGGGGATGAGCCAGGTCTCAAACGAGCTGGGCGGTTGTGGGGATGACAGTGTGTGGCCTTGACAGAAGTAGAGACAAGGGTGTGTGTGTGTGTGTGTGCGTATACACACACAAGAACACCCCTGCCTGTGGTCAGGTCAGACCATTTGGTGGATGTGGGCGGGGGTAGAGTGGGTGACCTTGGGAGTGGAGGCAAGGCCAGGCAGGAGAGCCCCTATCACCTTCCTGACCCCTTCCTCCCTGGGACAGCCACGGGGGTCTCCTTGGTACCTATCATGGGAGGTCCTGGGGCCTAGGTTTGTGTACCCATGGATGTGGAATAGTCTGTACAGACAGGTGTGCAGGGAGTATGTGCTAACATAGTGTATGAGAACAGGCGGCCGGCTGTGTGCACCCAGGTGGGACAGTGTGTGTTTATGTGTGGTGTGTGTGAAGGGTGCCTAGTCATGTGTGTGCAGAGAGAGTGTGTGTGCATGCACAGGGGGTCTACTGTGTGTCTGCTGTGTGCACAGGTCTGTCCTACATGGGTGTGTGGTAAATGGAGGCGTGTGTACCAGGCTGGGTGCAGATGGAGCACCAAGGGGGGTGTGTGTGGGTGTATCTCTGTGTCCGGGTGTGATGTGTGTGTCTGTCAGTGTGTGTGTGCATGCGTGTGGGGGCTGCGGGAGAAGGGTCTTGGGCCGCGTCTCTCTCCTCTTTAGACAGAGCCCTGGAGAAGATATGAAATTTAAAAAAAAAATCAATTTTCATTCCACTTGTGCAGATTGTGTTAAGGGGAGGTGGGGGGGCTGGGTGAGGGATGAAGGGGCTGGGGTGGGGGGTGCAAGGCCTGAGGCGGCTCCCGAGGCAGCCGGAGCAGCTTAGAGAAATCAAAACAACTGGTTAAACCCCAGCCCAGGGGGCTGGGGTGATGGGGGTGGGCAATGAGGAGACAGAAGCAAAGAGAGACGAGGAGAGACAGAGATGCTTAGAGACAGAGACGAGAACCAGAGACATTAAGAGATGGAGATATTTGGAGATAGAGGCTGACAGATGGGACAACAAAGACAGAGAGAGAGACCCACTGGACAGAGACAACTGCATAAGCAGGCCTGGTTCAGTGCCCACCTCACACACGTCTGGGCTTGGGGGTGTCCACAAATGAGTGGATGGACAGACAACTGGACAGACGGTGGCAGGAGCACTGGGACCCCAGAGTGGGCTTCTCTCTGAGTGCCCACGCCACCCCCACCCAGCCTCACCCAGCTGGGCTGTGGGGCTGAGTGTGGCGCTGTGTGTGTGTGCAGCCGTGTGTGCTGCCGGCCTGGCGATGGCTGGCTGTGCTGGCGTCGTGCGTGCACCTCCGTCTCCTTGCACGATGGAGTGTGCACACACACAGTCTCTGGTGCTTGTCTGTGTGAATGTGTCCTCTCACGTCACGTGTGTGTGACTGGCTTGGCTGTGCTGCTGGGTGTGCCCAGGCGTGCGTGTGTGTCCATGCTGGCACTGTGTCCGTGTGCGCTTTGCAGCTTTGTGTGCCTGTATTCGTGAACCTTGGTGTATGATGGTGCGTCTATGTCAGTGTGTATCTGTCTATAATTTATGATTGTGTGTCTTTGTTTCTGTAGGGGACTGAAGCAGTGTGTGTGTGTGTTGCATATATCTGTGTACAGTTGTGCGTCTGTCTCTGTGTCGATGTCTATGGCCGTGATGGTATATGTGTGTGTGTTCTGACATGGATGTCTCTGTGTGGTGTGTAACCTGGTGGTGTGTGTGCCTGGGTTGCTGTGTGACAGGGGCTGCGTGATGGTGTTGGTTGTGGCAGTCTTGGTGTACATGAGTTGGTTAACCTATGCGTCACACACTGCTGTGATGTGTGTTGTGTGTGCCGGTGTGGCGTGTGTCACTTTGTTGAGCTGTGTTGGTGTCATGTGTTGTGTGGCACTGTGGCGTGTGTGTGTCTGGGTTGCTGTGTGGGTCTGTGTAGCTCCTTGGCAGGAAAGAGAGGGAGGCAGCCTTTGCCGGCCCAGCCCCTCTCCGCACTGCTGCGCGCACACGCACACACATTCAGTGCCATGGCTGCCGGCGGTGGAGATGGGGGGGCGGGGGGGGTGTGTGGAGGAAGCAAAATAAAATTAAAAATTAAAGCTTGCCCGGAGTCCCCATCCGCCCCGTGCGGACTGGTGGGGAGGGGCGGGGTTGCAGCCGCTCCTCCTCTGCAGCCACGGGGGGCTGGGTGTTTGTCCGTCTGTCTAGCCGTCCAGCCAGGCCCCTGCCAGGCCCACTGCCCAAGCCGGCCCCTCAGGCCCTGCGCCCTCCATCGGTCGATCAGCGATCGATGGGGCCAGGGGGGCGCCAGGGGCAGGGCAAGATCAAAGGGGTCCCTAGAGACAGATGCGGGATGCTAGGACAGAAACAGAGACGCAGAGATGGGGAGACAGAGACATTGAGACTGGGGTGGAGACCCCCAGACATAAAAACAGGGTGGTGTGGAGCCCCAGAGACGTGGAGACACAGAGACAGAGAGACATGGGGAAGCGGAGATGGGGCGCCCTGGTGCCCGGACAGTCAGGGGCAGACATGCAGGGAAGGGGGCAGAACAGGAGGGGGTGGGGGCCCAACAGGACCCGGGCAGAGGGACAGAGAGGGGAGAAGTGGCAGGCAGAGACCTCGAGATGGCAGAGACGCGTGCCTGCATGCAAGAGACGCGGGGGGAGCGTGGGAGCAGGGCCCGGAGCGCCGATCCCACGGCTCCTCGTTATAACGTGTCCGGAGGAGGCGGCGGGGAGTTGAAAGCGTCGGGAAGAGAAATCAAAACCAACACGGAAATGAGAGGGGCCAACAGGGGGTGGGAGCGGGGTGGGGGGGTGTGAAGCAGGAGGGAGGGGGGCCCGGAGAGGCAGAGAGAGCCAGGGAGGTGGGGGAAAGAGAGGTGGATGGAGCGAGGTGGGGAGATGGGAGAGAAGAGAGACTGAGATGGGCCAGGCAGGCGGACAGGGGCAGAGAGACCGAGAGATGGGAGTTAGATGAGAGAAGGGAGGAAAAGAGACAGATGGCGCAGAGAGTTCGAGAGACAAAAGACCTGGGGAGATACAGGGGAGAGACAGAGAAGGGCCGGGGGACAGAGAGGGACAGACCCCGGAGGACATGGGGGGGCGTTGTCCTGGAGGACAGAGATACAGAGACTGAGTGATGGAGGGAGAGAGGCAGAGTGGGGGAGACTGCTGGGTGGGGAAAGATGGGGCGAGACACCTGGGTGGACGGGAGATGAGAAAACAGACCAGAGAGAGACAGCAAAGTGGACCAGAGCTGGTGGGAGGAGACAGAGAAGGGAAAAGAGAGACGATGAAGAGAAAGGATGAAGAGGAAGAGATAGGGAGGGAGAGAAACAGAGAAAGTTGGGGAGCTGGGGGGAGATGAGGGTATAGGAGCAGAGGAGGAGGGGCTGCCTCCAGCAGGGGCCTGAGTGCTGGGGAGGGGGAGCGATCTGAGGGACCTCAGTAGACACGGGGGTGGGGCAGGGGGAGGCTGGAGGCTGGCCTGAGGGTGGCTGTGGGTGGGCGACTGGGCAAGACTGGGGGTGGGGTGGAGTGGGCTGCCAAGGCTCCTCTGGTGTCCAAGTGGTGGGGTTTATGGGGGGAACGCTACGGGTTTCTGGGGTGTGTGGGATCCTTGAGAGGCAGGGCGTGTAAGAGAGGTGGTGTGTTTAAGAGTCTGTAGAGGGGAAGGGTGGGTGGGGACCCCAGGGAGGGAGCATGAAGATAGCACAGCCTCTGAGAGGTGGGGTCTGGAGGGGAGGAAGGATCTGGGGCTTGGGGTGTCTGGGACGGTGGGCGTCTGAGAGGAGCGGATGTCTGAGGGAGTGGGTGTCTGAGGGCGGTGGTGGTGTCGGGGTTGGTGGGGTATCTGAGGCGGAAGGGCTGGCAGAAAACAAACGGTGGAAGGGTCTGAGAGGCTGGGATGAGCAGGGGATGAGACAGTATCTGAGAATTGAGGAACCCAAGGAGAGGGGTGTCCCAGGAAGTGGGGGTCTGAGAGGGGGGACCTGTTGCAAGGCGGAGGGGGGAGGGAAGGGGGAGAGGCAGATTCAAGGGGTGGGGGTGTCTGAGGGGGGAGGCAGATCCAAGGGGTGGGGGTGTCTGAGGGGGGAGGCAGATCCAAGGGGGAGGGGTATATGGGGGGAGGCAGACCTAAGGGGAGGAGGTGTTTGAGGGGAGAGGCAGACCTAAGGGGAAGGGGCTGTCTGAGGGGGGCCATCTGCAGAGGAGGCAGGCCCAAGCGGCGGGGGTCTGAGGGGGACAGCGGGTTTAAGGAGGACATCTGAGGGAGCACTCCTGCGGGCACTGGGGGCCGCTCTGTGGGGTGGGTGGGGCGGAGGGCAGGGCGGGCAGGGGCTGGGCCGGCCCCCTCCCAGCCCGTCGGAAGGCCGCCCGCCCGCCTGGTGCTGGCTGGCTCTGGGCGGACAGATGAGAGTGCGGGGCGGTGCGCGAGCTGGACCAGCCAGCCCCGGGGCCAGCCGGGCGGGGTGGAGGTGGGGGCGCAGAGGTTGGGAGCGGGACAGACCGGGGACAGCCACAGAGGGAGACCGAGGGAGAGCCCGAGACGCAGAGACGGACCCCGAGAGGTCAGGCGCAAGGCGAGGGATGAGGCGAGGGATGGAGAGACAGCGGCAGAGACGGTGCGGGGTGGTGCGGGGCGCGAGTGTGAGCCGGGAGTGTGAGTGAGTGAGTGGCGAGGAGCTCGGAGGGAGGCTGGGAGCCCGCGGTTAGTGGTGAGGCACAGAGGAAGGGGAGGCTGCCGGGAGGACTGGCCGGGAGGGAAGGACCGGGCGCAGGGCTGGGAGAGGGACTGGGAATGACGGGACCAGCGGGCAGAGGGGTGCCTGCAGGGGGAGGAGGGGGGCAGGATGCAAGGGGTGAGGGTGGCTGGGGCCTGGGTGGGTGGAAGGGGACGTCCCCCTGCAGTGCCAGCCCCCAACTGACTTGGGTCTGTCTCTCTTGCTTGCTCCATCCTGTCCTCATCCATCTGTCTGTCTGGCCTCTCTGCAGGGCTGGCTCCAACATGGACTGTAGCTGCGTCTCCGACCTTCTCTTCGCTCCACCTGCCCTGCCGGCTCTCTGGACCCCTGGTAACTGGCCCAGACCTGCCCCACCATTTCCCCAGCCCTGGGGCCTTCCCAGTCCTCTGGCCCCTCCTTTCTGCATCTCTCACTGTCCTTCCTCCATCTGCCCGGGGTCTGGGGTCTCGGTCAGAGTCGCCTGAATCCAACCCCTTAATGAAAAACTTGACTAAAAACTTCACGGCCAGATGTCCCTGCCACCTGCCTGCTGGGACATGAGGGTCTTTTGGAGGACAGGTGAGGTGTGGAGGTCTGAGTGGGACAAGGATGCTGGGGCCTGAAGACCTGGGGTCTCGGCCGGCCGCAGTCTGCTTCCACCCGGGACCTGCGGGCAGAGAAGCAGGGAGACTTGAGACAGACGGGCGCTGATGGCGCAGGGCTGGGACTAGAGGGGCACTAGACCAGGCGCTGGTGGGCAAGTGGGCAGACCCAGGCAGGGGAACACGGAGGCGCGGCCCAACCAGCTGGAACAGGAAAGAGGGCGATTTGCTTGGAAGTGGACACCCAGACCAGGGATGTGGACGACAGTAAGACCTGGACGTGCATCTGAGTCCAAGTCACACGCTCCACAGATGGGCAGTGAGAGAGAAAGGGAGAGGTGTGTGTGTGTGTGTGTGTGTGTGTTTGTGTGTACACCACGAGACAGAGTGAGAGGTGAGACAGACTCCGTGCTGGTTATTTAGGATCCTGGTGTGTCTCTGTCACCCTCCAAGAAGAACGGGTCGCACTGGGGAAGTGTGCGTCCATCTCTTTGTTGAACTGGTTCTGCCTGCTTGTCCGTGCACATCCAAGGTCACCTGAGTGTGTCTCCAGACTGAGTGTGTTGTGTGTCTTTGGGACTCAGAGTGTCCACAATTCCGGGTTGGGGGGGCGGGATGTCTGCCAGCTCACCTCAGTAGGTGAAAAGCCTTTGACTGCTCCTTCAGTGGTGTGTGGCATTCTGAACCAAACGGAGGTCTAATCTCGCTGCATTTTGGGTTGCGTGGGTGGGTGGGTGGTCCCCCAGGCCTCTGTGTCAGGGGCTGTGTCTGTGTTTGGGGCGTGGGGCTGGTTCCGTGTGTCACTGAGAGTGGCTGTGCACTGGGGGCTGTGTTGTCTTGATGTGCGTGTGTGTCTGTGTGCCGAGATTGTGGGTCCTCCTTTCTCTCATTGTGTCGGCACGTACAGCACACCCGAGAACACACGTGGAGGACAGGCCTGGATGTGTGTCTGTGCATGTTGTCAACTTCGGGGTCATTGGGCGGGTCTGTGTGATACATCCACTGGGACGTGTTCCGGGTGTGGAATGGGCCAGAGCTCATGTGTTGTTGATTCATTCAGCTGTCTTCTTAGATGAGAAAGACCCCAGACGGAGTTGAGAGAAAAATTCTCTTTAGGGAGGAAACTACCTGGCCTTCTCCAGCCTCGGGCAGACCCTGGGCAGCCTAGCTGGGACCCTGCTTCTCCTTGCCTCATCCCTGAAATTCTAACAAGCCAGAGAAGGCAAGGAACTGCCTGGGACCACACCAGCAAGTGGATACCAACAGTCTCCCAGCTCAGAGACCCTGACCCCGCCGCCCCAACCACCTTCCTTTCCTGCAGATTGCAGGCTAATTCTGCCTTCTGTTTGCATGCCTGGGTCTGGGGCCTCTGAGGAGGGGGACGGGGACAGAGGCTGTGGCACAGAAGTGGGACCCAGGGCCTGGAGCCTTGTGGGTGGGCGGTGAGATATAGGGGTGGGAGAGCCCCTCGGCCTCCACCTAGCATCTGTATGTCTGGACACTGGGGTGCAGGGTGCTCATTGGAGCTGTGGATGCTAAGAGTTGGTTGTGGGACTTCCCTGGAGGTCCAGTGGTTAAGAATCTGAGCTTCCACTGCAGGGGGTGTGGGTTCAATCCATCGTTGGGAACTAGGGATCTCAGGAGGCAACCAAACAAAAAAAAGAGCTGGATGTTTGTGGCAGGGGCGGGGATGGGGGGTGCTCTACTGTTAGGGTGTCACGAGGGTGTGACTGTAAGGTTCACATACGTCTTGGTGTAGCACTCACGGTCTCCACCACAGGGTGTTTCATGTGGGCTTTTGGGGTTCTGTCTTTCTCATCGCAGTTGCGTTGTTAGCGGGTCCCAGTGCTGAGGGGCCTGAGATGTTTGCAATTGTGTGTGCCTGGTGTGAATGCCTTGGTGGCACGTTTGTAGTGTCATGCTCCAGCGGGAGTGTGGCTCTCTGATACAGCTGGGGGGTCCCTTGAGGGTGAGTGGGTGTCTGTGTGACAGGCTGTGTGCTGTGGGCATCTGCACACACACGTGCTCTCAGACGGACATGGCACAGAGGCAGGGCAGGGACACAGGGAAGTGACAGGTATAAATATACGGACGGGTACGGAGGCTCATGTGTACGCAGGCCCAGCCTGGATGTTCCAGGGTGAGGTCAGCCAGGGCGGCGGAGGGGTGCAGGGTGGTGAACTTCGGGGAGAGATGGACAAGGGACAGGGAGAAGAGACAGCAGGAATCAGGGGCCATTCAGAGTGCACAAGAGATCAGACCTCAGGGCGGGCAGGACCAGGATGGGGCAGTGCAGGGAGAACGCAGTGGAGGGCGTGCCCTTTCCTGCAAGCCCCTCCCAGACCCTCCCCAACATCAAGGACAGGGGAATCTGGTCCCTGCCACCCTCCAGCCCAGCTGTGCCAAGGCAGGAGTTGGGCTGCAAGTGCCAACCCAGGGCCCCCAGACAATGAGGTCTCTCCCTCTGTTTGGACAATCTAGGGACTGGACACCAAGTGGGGTGCGGAGAGTGGGAGATGTGGAGATGCTCCCCAAAGATGCCTGAGGCTGCTCATTAGAGACCAGGGGTCAGGGGAGATGTGGAGATGCTCCCCAAAGATGCCTGAGGCTGCTCACTAGAGACCAGGGGTCAGGGGAGAGGGGGCACCTCCTGGTCCCCCGAGCCCCCGCCTCGGCGCACTGACCTGGGGCCACTTCCCTGCCTCCTGTCTCCAGGCTTTGCCTTCCCGGATTGGGCCTACAAGCCGGAGTCGTCCCCCGGCTCCAGGCAGATCCAGCTGTGGCACTTTATCCTGGAGCTGCTGCAGAAAGAGGAGTACCAGGGTGTCATCGCCTGGCAAGGGGACTATGGGGAGTTCGTCATCAAGGACCCCGACGAGGTGGCTCGGCTCTGGGGCATCCGGAAGTGCAAGCCTCACATGAATTATGACAAGCTGAGCCGGGCTCTGCGGTGAGGAGGGGCTGGGGACCTTGTCCTGCTCCCCTCACTGTCCCTCTGGGGCCCTGTCCCCTGGGGGCTTTCCCTCAACTTCCTGGGGGCAGAATCGTATGGGATCCCAGTGCACAGGGCTCTGTGCCTGTAGCTACCATAAGTATCCACTTGTGAGTGAAGGACCAAAGCCCTGGACTTTAGAGCCACACAGGACAGGATCCCAGCCCCTGCCTGGCCCTGTGACTTTGGCCTCAGTTTCCCCAAGCTGTTGTGTTCTGTGCTGGGCGCCAAGCAAGTGTTGGGGGCTCTGCCTTCACCTCTGCATCAGTGTCCTCCCTCTGCTCACAGCTACTACTACAACAAGCGGATTCTCCACAAGACCAAAGGGAAGAGGTTCACCTACAAGTTCAATTTCAGCAAAGTTGTGCTTGTCAATTACCCGTTGTTGGACGTGGCGGCCGCCACCACGGGCTCCCCGCTTCTGCTGACCCCTGGTCCCTTTGGGGGAGCCCCTGGCCCAGATGCTCCTCCCCTCACCCCCGAGGTGAGTTTGGATCTTGGGGTCCCCAAGCCCTGAACCTCCTGGGGAGAGGGCAGCCTGTCTGAGCGGTACCTATTCCCTCACCTCCCTCTCTAGACCCTGCAGACCCTGTTCTCTGCTCCACGCCTGGGAGAGCCGGGGGCCCGGGCACCCCTTTTCACCCCCGAGACAGACAAATTGCGTCTAGACAGCCCTTTCCCATTCCTGGGCTCCGGTAAGGGCCTGGGAGTCCAGGGGTGCCTCTGGGGTGGGCAGGCATGCTGTACGTGTGTGAGGGAAGAAGATGGGCAAAGATAGAAGGGGGAGAAGCCAGGACGCAGGAAGGAGGACCTGGGTGAGGCTGTGTGCGCGCGTGTGTGCATGTGCGTGTCTAGAAGTCAGAGGACGTGAGCGAGGTGAAGCAGAGAGGAGGGAAGCTGGAGAAGGGGTCAGGCTGGCAGCAGAGCTTTTGGGGGGCACTAAATGAACGGGAGGCAGGCAGGGAGGTGGAAATGAGGGGAGCCACGTGAGGGTGGGGAGATGCTGTGTGGGAGGACGATGGGAGAAATCAGGTGGAACACGGCAGGAAGGAATGACCCAGTCTACCTGACCCCCTCTGTGCCCATCACCTTCTCCCCAGGTGCCACTGGCTATTCCAAGCCCCCTGGCCTGCTGGGGCACTTCGGCCGCGCCTTCCCTGAGCACGCCTGGAACTTCAGCCCGTACCTCACTGGCCCCTTCCCCAAGCTGCCCCCGCCTCTCTACCCACCACACTTCTACCCCAACCCCCTGGCCAGTTCTCTGGGCCACCTGCCCTCGGCAGGGGCAGGGGGCGGCCCCACCGCCACGCCCCTGCTGGCCGCCACCGGGGAGGGCCTGGGCCCGGAGCGCCCCGCGGGCCTGGCCGTGGCCCAGCGCCTGGCGCTGCCGGGGGCCGGGGGTCCAGAGGCTGCGCTGGGCGGGAAGGAGGACAGCGACTCAGAGCTGGAGATCACCGACGTCAGCGGCTGCAGCTCTGACAGTGATGGCGACGAGGGCCTCCCCGTGCCCCCCAAGGCCAAGGCAGGCAAAGGCGGGGTCGGCAGCTGAGCCGCTGCGGGGAGATGGATCAGAGACCAGGGCAGCCGCCACGGGGCCTCTTCCATGGTCTGGTCTGCCCTTGATGTCCTGCGGGAGGCTGGGCCTGGGCGCATGGCTGCCCCAGGCTTCTTCCCCAGCCCCAGACTGGGGGGTGTCACCTCCCCTCTCCGGCGAGGGGAGGGGACACGATGACCTCCAGCCTCCTCCCCAGGCTCCAGTGTGAGCGGGGGGGTCCCCGCCTGACCCCCCTCTCCTGAAGTGCAATATGGCGCCCAGCCTCCCCCCTGCCCACCTGCCCCTGTGCTGTGACCTGAGTGTTTGTGCGGCCTTGTCTCCCCCGTGCCGGCCCCAGTGCTGACGCCCGCCCCCCACCCCTGCCCACAGGCCCCCTGGGGACAGGGAGCTCAGAGCAATAACCCCGCCCCCAGCCCCCACCCAGGAGGGCCCCCTTTCCCCCCAACCCCCATCAGCCACCCCCAGAGATTTACTACAAAAATAAACGAACAGAAAGAAGTGTGAGATGCTGGATGCCCAGCATCGTCGTGGGTGACCAAGGGGGCTTGGGAGTGGGGGCTGCGAGGGGTGTGTGTGTTGGGGGGGTGGCCCTAGGGAGTCAACATTAAGACACGGAATCTGATGAATGCAGAGGCGACGCGGTGGGACAGATGGAGGAAGCAATGCCAGACAGTCTTAGGGGGGATCGGTTTCCAGACGCCATTCTGGGGTCCTTCCCCGCCTTCACACACTCAGACCTCTCCTTAGATAATATATATTAAAAAATAAACCTCCAATTCAGGATATAAAAACAGAGCAAAGGCACTTGGGGGGTGGGGGATGGAGGGCCTGGCCACCCCCCCACCCAGGCAATACTGAGATGGCCCAGGAATGGGGGCCAGGTGGTGCCCCCCTGGAATGAAGCCCTGAGTCCCCCAAGCAGGAGGGAGAGAAGACCGAAGCCAGTGGGAGGTGGCGCGGGGGCAGTGTTCCCATCTGGGCGCCCCCAACTCCCCCAGGGCGTGGCCTGGGGCAGCCTGGCTCCCTCTCCTCAGGCCCCTGGGGTTGGAGACGCTGGGTAGTCACCGGTCGTGCAGTGGTGGGTGGCCCGCTCCTTCTTGCGAAAGGCCTGGGGCAGGGGAGAGGCAGGAGCAGAAGGGAGATGGGGGGAGAGATGGAGAGAGATGGATAGGGTGGAAGGGAGGGTGGGGAAGCAGCACAGAAGAGCCACAGAAACAGAGATGGAGACAGGAGGTGGAGTGGGGAGATGCAGAAAGTCAAAGATGGAGGGAGAGAAATGGACGGGGCTGTGCAGCTGTTAGCATCTGACGGGGCCACTCGGGCGCTTCCTCTTTGGCCTGTGCCCGGCTCCCCTGGTCCCTCACTCACCTGCCTGGGGCAGGGGGCCTCAGGTACAGCCAGACTGGGGGACGGTGTTCTCCCCAAGCTGAGACAGGAGGAGTCTCAGGCGGCAAAATTCCTCCTCCACCTCCTGGTTTTGGGGGATCATCAGTGAGAAGGGCTCCTCCACTTAGCCCCTTCCTCCCCGCTCCCACCCCCAGGCCACACCACCTCTAGCTGTTTAATGGTCTCCTCCAGGCTGAGCAGCTCCTCCCGAATTTCTTGGGGCTGTGTTGGGCTCAAGGGGCTGCCCCCTGGGACCCCATCCCCTTCGAGGGGAGGCCCTGCCCCGCTGTCTTCCTCCGAAGGCAACAGGAGCTGTTTCAGGGTCAGCACTGGACAGGGGTGAGGGGACAGAGTCAGAGGTAGGGGGGCGAGGGCTGGGAGATGTAGCTGGGGATGGGTGTGGGCCTATGGTGGGAAGGAGTCAGACCTGAGGAAGGGGCTGGGGGATGTGAGGAGGGGTGCAGGGGTGTGAAGCTGGGGCCGAGGGGGAGGGCACCCGGGGAGAGGCTGAACTGAAGGTCAGGAAGGGACAGGGGCTGCAGGAGGCAAAGGAACTTGGGGCCACCAAGGACGGTGGTGCAGCATGGGGCTGTGCACGTGGTGGACTGGGTGGGCTTGCTTCCGGCGCCTGAGCACAGGCAGGTGGGAAAGCAGTGTCGGGGAAGGCGGTGGCCACCCTGCGCGGGTGGGGCTGAGCTACCTTTCTGAAGGGCATTGGCAGCGAGCTGGCCCTCGAGGCCTTGTCTGCAGAAGGGCAGGAGGGAGTTGAAGAGTCTCTCCATCCGGCCTGGGTTGGGGAGCGGAGAGGGGGCTCAGACCCTGCCAGGCTTCCTGTGGAGCCCCCCACCCCCATTCATTGCCGCTCTATCAAGGCTCACCATCTGCCGGGGGCATCTCTCGGCTGCCATTGCCGTTTTCGGAGCTGCTAAGCAGGGGTTCACGGGTGCTGGGGGGAGCAAGTGCCGGGTGACCCCACTGCCCTGGCCCTGGTGGGCAGCAGGGGCAGGGAGACAGGGAACTGGAGGTGGGGAAGGCAGGGAGGTCCGGAGATAGAGACAGAGGTCGAATTTGGGAGACAGGGAGACAGAGAGGCTTGGCCAGTGGAAGACAGAGAGGCCTGGATTGGAGACAGATGGGCCGTGGTGGGGTGGGTGCACACGTGCACACACCTTCACGTGCATGCACACAGACACACACGTGCACATGCACGCCCATGGAGACTGGGCTGGAGCTCGGGTTCTGGGGACACACGGGGAGGCTGCCCCTTGACCTCTAGTACCCTCTCCTGGCCCCCTCACCTGCTGGGGCCGGGCCGGTGTTTGGGTCGGGAGGTGCGGGCGGGGACCTTCAGGCATCCAGCGGTCTCGGTGATGAGGGTACACCAGCTGAGGAGACAGGCCAGCCCCCTGGGCTGTCAGAGCCCCCAAACCCTGGGCCAGGACATTCCTCCCCTCCCTGTCCCCAGAGGCCCTGGGGCCCGGGCCTCCTCCTCATCCTCCTCTACCCGCTCCAGGAACCCAGACCCTGCTCACATCCTCCGCTCAGACACCGTCTGGGCCACCAGCTCGTATATCTGGGCCTCCTGGTCCCAGGTAAAAATGACATAGAAGGCTTTGTGATCTACAGGGGGAGAGAAAAGTGAGGCTCAAAGCCAGGATCACCCCAACATGCCCCTGGGGAAGTCCCCCATGACCTTATGGCTCCCAGGACTCAACTCACCCACTCTGTCCCCCTTCCAGAGCCCTCCCTCATCTAATCAGGAAATAAGTCCCCTGTCTGCTCTACCTACAAGACTTCCAGCACCACTCCCACCATCATGGCCCCACAGGTTTCAATTCCTGCTCCCTATAGCCCCCAAGAGGCAGCCAGGGCATTTTTTCAAAATACTGCTTAGAACTGGCAGCTCTTCTGTGCAAACACCTGGGGGCAGTTTCCTATTTATCTTAATAAAATCCACAAGCCAGCCTGGCACCCCAGCCGTGTCCTGTCCAGGGTGCCCCCTCCCAGCCTCAGCCTCAGGGCTGCCAGCCACCCACCCCCATCCCTCCCCCGCCCCCACCGCCCCTGGGCGCAGAGCATGCGCGCCCAGCTCTTCGGAGGGTTCCTCTGCCATCCTGGGGACGGCCGTGCCCGGGGCCTCACCGGTGGCCACCTCGCGGGTCATGGCGGAGGTGAGCCGCAGCACTGGCCGCAGCATGGTTTTGCCATCGGGCGTGGGCGTCAGCGTCCGGCTGTGCGACTTAAGCAAGAACCGCTCATCCTGGCGCTGAAGCAGCAGCAGCAGGTCATCCAGCAGCAGCACGTGGACCTCTGCGGGTTGGGGGGCAGGGCTCAGCACCCCCACCTGACACCCTGGCCCTGAGGTGCCCCCCCCATCCCCACCCTGCTCGCTGGCTGCCCTGGCGCTCACCCACAGCCTTGTCCTTCGTCACCCGCCACGTCAGTGGGCCCTCGTAGATCAACCTCTTCCTGGTGATGTCTAGGTTCTGGAGGCAGGAAGGAAGGGGTGATGGCCGGTGAAGGCGATGGTGGGGTGGGGGAAGGTGGGGATGACCACGGGGGGTTGGTCAGGTCAGCTCATTCCCCGCTGGGAGATAAGGGGGGTGGGGTCAGAGGTGAGGGGCCCCTCTTGCTTCCTGGGTGAGCTATCAGGGAATGCTGAGCGTGGGCAGAGAGGAGGGGAGGGGAGGGGGGAGGGCACCTTGAACTCGCTCAGCATGGGGTCGTTGCTCTGCCGCAGGTGGGTCAAATCCAGACGCCTCTGATAATCTTTGAGCCGCTAGGGGCAGGGAAGGGAGGGTCACTGGCTTCCACGGATCCCTGCACACGCACACCCCACCGCCCTGGCCCAGGGCCCTGTCTGGCTCACCAGCAGGTCCTCCATGTCCCGCACAGCAAGGTTGACGTGTTGCAGAATTTCCCGGCAGCACTCAGCTGCCCGCTCCACTTTCTCCCGTTCCTCCGGCTCTTCTGTGGGCAAAGGGGGAGACCGGGCCAGGGGTGAACCCCAACCCTGGAAGCTCCAGGTCCCGAGGCCAAGGCTGGAGGCCGGAAAGCCAGGGTCCGGCAGGACAGAGCGGGGCCGCTCTCTCTACCTGTGTTCTGCTCGATGCTCTGCAGAAGCAGTGGGTACTTGGTCAGACGCTGCATCTCCGTGGGGATCATGTCCTTCAGCTGCAGCCGGCGGCACCGGGGCCGGCTCTCGGCATCCTGCAGGAACAGCAGCGCTGAGACACCAGGACGCCGGCCCCCCTCCCCGGGAACCCTGGGGCCCAGACCACCTCCCACCCCACCTAACCTGCACGAAGGTACAGAACCGGGGATCCTTGCGCTGTTTGGCTTTGAGCTGCTCTAAGGCGAACGACTGGCGGCTACAGAAGCGGGAGGAGATTTTCTGGAACCACGAGCCCTCGGCACCATCAAACTACAGCGAGAGGCAGGTCAAGGAGGGTGTCTCAGGTGGGATGGAGGACATGGCTAGAGGCCCAGACCCCTGGGGCTTGGATGCGGGTAAGGTTGAGACCCTGGGCCTGGGTTCCAGGTGCCCAGCCAGGAGGAGGGGGCGGGGCGGGGCGGGGCGGGGCGATGGAGTGGAGGGGCGGGGCAGTGGAAGGGAGGGGAGGGGCAAGTAGGCGGTGACTGGGCTGGGCTCTCTCACCCGGGCCAGCAGCACATCTCCGATCTCCTTGATGAGGTAGCCACTGTCCTGCCTCCGTTTCATCAGGGAATCAAGGAATAGGGCTGTAGGGAGCAGAGAGGAAAGGCGGTGCTCTGTCAGGGTCCTCGAGATTGGATGCAGAGCTGGTCTGGTGCTGGGGGGTGGGGGGTTGGACTGCAGGTGGGTGTGTCGGATCCTTGGGGCCGGTGACCGCCCCCCGCCCCCGACTCCCCGCCCCATGCCTGTTGATGATGTGTCCCTAGGAGGTGAGCTTTGGGGATCTGGGGTGTGGCCCTCCCCAGTGCTAGACCAGAGGCTGCCCGGGGTCAACAGCAAGGCAACGGAACAGAGAGCTGGCAGGTGGGACGATGGGAGGGCCACAGCCCCGCACTCACAATGCACCTCGATGAGCTCGTCCAGGCTGGGGAAGATGTTCTGGAGCTCCTCCTGGGAGTAGTAGCCCGCGTCCGCCATGGGCTGGTAGAAGACGTCGTGGAGCACGCGGAGCATGCGCACATGGGCAGCCTCCGTCACCAGGAGCTCTGCGGGGACAGTGGACAAAAGGAACAGTTGGGGTTGGCGAGCATGCAGACTCTGGGGGTTTAGGGGGGCCCTCTCAGAGGCAGGCTGGGGAGGGGATGGTACAAGGATGACTCTGGGTGGAGCCATTCGCCCCTGAAATAGCCTCTGAGAATTCCTCCACCCCACTGCCTTTCTCATATGGCGGTTGCAGCCAGCCAAGGGGACCAGTAGTCCCAGTTTGCCCCATACCATGGGTTTCCCAGGACATGAAATTTTCAGCGCTAACTAGGTCGTGTGGGCATGCACGCTCAGTCATGTCTGACTCTCTGTGACCCCATGGACTGTAGCCCACAAGGCTCCTCCACCCATGGGATTTCCCAGGCAAGAATATTGGAGTAGGTTGCCATTTCCTCCTCCAGGGGATTTTCGCAACCCAAGAATCGAACCCATGTCTCCGGCATCTCCTGCAGGCAGGCAGATTATTTACCAACTGAGCCACCTGGGAAGTCCCCAAACCAGGACAGTCCCAGGCAAATTGGGGACAAGTTGGTTGCCTTACTGCGTGCAGCTGCGTTTCAAGTCTAACCATCCAGCAAGTTTCTCAGGCTGTTTCTGGCACAATGACTCTGACAGGTTGATGGCCTGGGATCCAGGGGCCTCCAGGGGGTGCATGCCCGAGTTCCAGTGATCCCCAAAATCCCCAGAGACTAAATGCATGATTTTGAATGTTAAGTATGCATGTATTTCTGGTGAAAGAAACTGCCATGCTGTCCAACATGGTAGCCACTAGCCATGCCAATAACTCTAAATTTTGCTTAATTAAAATGAAATATACTGCACAATTCAGCTCTCAGTTGGGCTTTAGATGCTCAACAGCTGTTATGTGGCTGGTGGTTACCATGGTGGAAAGTACAGATATTTATTGCATGTTACCATCATTCCAGAAGGTTCTATCAGATGGCACTGGGAATGTTTTGATTATTACTCTCAGAAGGATCTGTGACCCAAAGGGCATCTAGCCACTGCCCTAAAACTTCTGAATGAGAATCCTTCTCAACCATTAAATAATCTGTAAGTTAACTTCCAAATGAGCTTCCCGAAACACTCTACATCTGGCAAACCTCCCTCAACACAGGGACAATTTGAAATCACAAGGAAGAATTAAGACAAAAATGGTATCTCTCAGCTCAGAAGCAAGCATTGCTAATAATATATTCTCTTCCCAAGCTTCTGGGTGGGAATCTTTTTCTCCCGAGTGCTTAAGATCATAGTCGTAACAGCACTCACAGCTAAATGCTCTGACCCTGGACCCATCACTGTGCTGAATACACGAATCATCTCATCTCCATCTCTGTGGGGCTTTTAAGGGAGGAGTTATCACTGCCCACATTTCACAAACAAGGAGGCAAAGGCTTCTGCCTGAAATGCAACTTTTATAGACCGTTTCTGGCTGTTCACGTCAACACTGTCCTGCACTACAAAAAATTATTTAGAGAGGATTTCCCTGGTGGCCCAGTGGTTAGGATTCTGTGCTTCCACTGCAGGGAGAGAGTGTGGGTTCAATCCCTGGTCAGGGAACTAAGATCCCACATGCCGTGCAGCATGGTCAAAACAGAAAATCATTCCTTGGAAATGTCACTTCCAGCAGCTGCTTTCCCATTTGTTCCCTGGGATGTTCCAATTTAGCTAACAAACAGCCCTCTGAGGGAACTGGGCAGCCTTCAAGCTCTGGTGTAAGCAACACCTAGATGGCCATCCCCCTACATCTGTCTTTGCCAGAGGTGGGCTGTGTCCTCGGCCGCAGTGGGCTGAAGGGGGTGGCACTCACCGCTGATGACCTCCTGCCGCTTCACCTGGCTCTTGGGCAGGCTGTGCAGAATGTCCTGGGGGACAAGCTCTCGCCAGCCAGGCGGCTCCTCCGGTTCCAACTCCAGTCCTGAGCGGCCCGGCTCTCCCTCATCTCCAGGCTCCGGGCTGTGGGACAGAGGCCTCATCAGGTCCCTGGCTCAGGGCATCCCAGGAAAGAGCCTTTGACTCCTTCCACGCCCATCCCCTAGGGTGGCCCAAGCTGCGGACTGGCCCCCAGATCTCTGGAAAGCAGCCGCTCACCCCTCTCCTGTGACCACTGGAGGCCCACAGTGACCTCAGCATCTGATATCCCCCACCCCAGCCTCCCTGACTCTCCAGGCTGCCTTGGTGGATGGAAGGGGGGGCAGTGACGTACGTGGCTCGTCGGGTAGGGCCAAGCACGGCCGTGGCGGAGCTGGGGTCCATGTCCACGTCGCTCCGGGAGCGGCCCCCACCCCGGCCCTTAGCCCCGAGGCTACCCCGGGAAGGCCGGCGGCGGTCACTCACCCGCAGGCTCTCTGAGCGCCCCAGACGCCCTGACAGCCTGGACCCCGAGGCCAAAGACAGAGTCAGGCCCGGACAGAGACAGGGAGAGACCAGGACAGGGAGAAACAGGGAGAGACCAGCACAGGGAGAGACCAGCACGGGGAGAGACAGGGAGAGATCAGGACAGGGAGAGACGGGGGGAGACCAGGACAGGGAGAGACGTGGGGAGACCAGCACAGGGAGAGACGGGGGAGACCAGGACAGGGAGAGACGGGGGAGACCAGGACAGGGAGATAGACAGGGAGAGACCAGGACAGGGAGAAACAGGGAGAGACCAGCACAGGGAGAGACGGGGGAGACCAGCACAGGGAGAGACGGGGGAGACCAGCACAGGGAGAGATGGGGGGAGACCAGCACAGGGAGAGACAGGGAGAGACCAGGACAGGGATCAAACATGCAACAGAAGAGAGGAGAGAGTCAGAAGGACCAGTGTAACTTTGGGGTGCAGGGGCAGTGGGGGGTGGGGGGGTGGTCAGAAGGGATACTGAAACTGGCCGGGGAGGGTCAGGGACAGGGAACCCAGTAGGGAGCGAAGGACTGCCCCCTCCCTTCCCTGAGGCAGGGGGATGGGGGCAGAGCCAGGAGGCGAGGCGGGGAGGGGGGTTTCAATACTTAGCTCTTCGGCTGGGAGGGTGGTGTCCCCACCCACCCCTCACAGGGGTGTAGGGGAAGGGGTGGCCCCTGGGGGGAGGGGAGGGGCTGGGAGAAATGGGGGAGGGGCTAGCCCTCCCCCTACCCAGGGCCCAGGCACCCACCTCTTCCACTTTCTGGGGAGAGAGGGGGACAGGGTCAGAGGTGGACCCAGAGGGAACCCGACTCACCTCCCCCACCCACCACAGGGTCCCCAAAGCAGCGGCACGAGGACTGGCAGGGGGCAGAGCCTGCCCCCCAACTGTGAGGGGGACAGGGCCCCCAGGCATGGAGCACAGAGGGCTGGGGGGAGGGAGGGAGGGGGCGCTGGGAGGCAGGAGCAAGGAGGCTGGGCTGGAGGCTTAGGAATGGGTAGGGGGGATGGATGGAAGATGGGGTGGTGGTAGGGGCAGAGGGAGAGGGGCCAGGAAGAGCTGAGAGGGGGTAAAGTGGAAGACAAGGAAGGAGGAGGAAAGGAGAGAAAGAGGGAGCAAGGGGAGAGGAGAAAAAAAAGTCAGTGAAAAAGGAAGGAGAAGAAGGGAAGGAGAAAGGGAGGAAGAAGGAATGGAGGGAGAGATGAGGAAAGACAGGAGGAAGAAGGGAGAGGAGGCGAAGAGGCAAGAGCAGGGCAGAGTGGAGTCGGCTCGGCTGGGGACGGGCGGGCGCAAGTGGCAGCACGACCCCCAAAACGCACTCCCCCACCCAGCCCACGCCCAGCCCCGGGCACCTTTCTGTGTCAGCAGCCTCCTCTGTGCTCTCCAGCGGCGCTGGGGCGTCCAGGCTGGCTGGGCCCTGCGGGGGCGGGTCCCCCACCTCCAGGAGGGCATCAACACCTGTGGGGACAATGTTGAGGGGGGAAGCAAGGCTGTCTGGAAGGCCCCTGTGGTGGTGAGACCCACACCCCCCTATACCCTGGGGGCCTCCATTCCTTGAGCCATCCGCTGCCTGGCCGGCACCACGTGGCTGCTCTGTATTTTAGTGGGGGACAGACAGATGGAAGCTGGTAAAGAATCTGCCCGCAATGCGGGAGACCTGGAATCGATCCCTGGGCTGGGAAGACCCCCTGGAGAAGGGAAAGGCTATCCACTCCAGTATTCTGGCCTGGAGAATTCCCTGGACCGTATAGTCCATGGGGTCGCAAAGAGTCGGACACGACTGAGCAACTAAGCACATACACAGACAGATGGAAAGAGCTCTGAAAACATGGGCGGCCAGGGCCCAGTGGGTGAAGATGTTGCAAAACTGGGGTGCTAGTCTCCCACTTGGAGAGGAGACTGGATGCCTCCATATTCATTCATTCTCCCAACACTCCACTGGGACTTGTGGGAAGAGAATGTATCCCATTTAGAGGGGAGGAGGCTGAGGTTCAGAGAGAGGAAAGGCTTCTGACACAAGTAAACTGCAGAACCAGGATTTGAACCCAGGCCCTGGTCAAGTGGCTGTCTGCGGGGGAGGTCACACAAGGAGTGGGAGACATTTCCAAGGAGCAGCACGTTCACCATCTAAGGGGGCTGGTCGGCCATGGACTTAGAGAGGGTTCTGGGAAATGAAACCATGGGGGTTGGTGGGAAATGTAGTCCAAGGAGGTGGGGAAATCCATCACTAGGACAGAGGTCAGAGCTTAGGAGGAAAGCCGTGGTAAGGGTAAACCAGGGGAAGGAAGTGGTTATCAGTAACACTGGTGACAAGGAGCAGGGAGGGCGGAGGACCAAGGGGCTGTTTTGCTGTGGGGTCTAGGAAACTCACCTGGCTCCCGGTCAGGGCTGTCCCCAGACAGAGGGTGCAGAGAAACTCCGGGGGTGTCCTGCCCAGGGCCTCCGAGATTCCGGTCCCGGGAAGGCGCCCCCTGACCTCCCTTACGTTCTGTAAGGCCCGGCTTCTCAGCTAGAGACGTATCAAGGGAGAAATGGAGTATGAGAGTCAAGCGACTCAAATCCACAAGGGCCGGGGGATCTAAGAGGCTGCTCTGCTCGGTCCTACCTGTCGCCCAGGAGACCCCTCCTCCACCCTCGGACTCAGGAGTCCCAGCCCCTTGCCTCTCCTCCCCTCAGACCTTGTGGGTCCCCCCACCTCCCCTCTTAGGTCCCCAGGATGGATGATGCTCTAGGTTCAGGACCATTACCATCAACTTCGACCTTCGGGTGTCGAAAATCTGGGGGTGAAACGAGAGATGGGATCGTGAGGTGGGGGCAACACAGGGAAGTCAGGGCAGGGCCAAGGCCGGGCACCTCACCCTGGGGCTCTCCCCGGTTCCAGCGGGCGGCATCCAGGAAGCTGCTCAGGCCTTTCTTGGTCTTGGTCGGTTCATCTGACCGCCGGTTCCCTATCATCTGGGAAAGGAGTCGGGGGAGGGGGAGCTGGGCATTTCTGGACCAATGTTGACAGAGGGCTCAAACCTCAGGGGCGCAGAGGCTTCCCGGGGTCGGGTGGTGGGGAAGGCCCTCTCTGGGGAGGAGAAGGCCAGGTTTGGGCGCTCAGGGAAGCACCTTTTTCCGAAAGAAGTTCCTCCCGGACTTCTTGTCCCCACTCTTGGTCCGCACCCCAAGGTGCCGCATGTACAGGCTGATGGCGTTGACCACGGCGGCGCTGTGGGGAGGGGACGGTGAGGGGGAGGGGATGGTGAGGGCGCACGGATGCAGGGACCCCGCCGCCCCTACAGCTTCCCCTCCGCTGGCTTCCCACCCCTGCCCCACAACACTTCCTGCTGGGCATCTGAGCAAAGGGAGAGAGAGGAGGTTCTAGGGAACAGAGCCAGGCGTGCAGCTCAACGCCCAGGCCCCCAGGTAGACCCCCCCATCCCTCGGGCCTGTGACACCAAACTCCCCACCGCCCTCTTTGCTTCCATCACCTCTTCTCCTCATCGTTAGAGATGGTGTGCCTGTAAGAAGAAGAAAGAAGTCTGTGACCAATGTGCTAAGCCTGGGGCCCCTGACTACCCAGCACAACAGGTCACTGTCCCCTTCAAAGCGGGGATGGGGGAGGGGCACTCTGCCGAAGCATCTGGGACAGACAACTGCTGCAGGAGAGACCCTCACTCGGGGTGGTGGGAGTTGCAAGGGCAGGACCCAAAGCACAGGCCTGAATGCAAGACCACGGACGGGACCTGGGAACTGGGAGGGACCCCCAAGCTGGGAAGGGAAGATGCAAAACCAGATGGGTGAAAATGCGAAGGCTTCCCAGGTGGCACCAGTGGTAAAGAACCTGCCTGGCAATGCAGATAGACGTTAAGAGACACAGGTTTGATCCCTGGGTTAGGAAGAGCCCCTGGAGGAGGGCATGGCAACCCACTCCAGTATTTTTGCCTGGAGAATCCCATGGACAAGAGAAGCCTGACGGACTACAGTCCATGGGGTCGCAAAGAATTGGACATGACTGAAGTGTGCACACAAGGGCCCCAGAAGTCAGAAGAGGAAACCAAATGCATGGAAATGACCCCTGAAGCTACAGAGGGAGTCCAAAAGCGGATGGGACGAGGATGGGATAGCAGAGGGTGCCCCCTGGGCTAAGGAGAGACCTGCCCCACTCACTGCATCTCCTCCAGGTGGGTCAGTTGCCGCTCAGCCAGGTGCCGCTCCCGGGCCTCGTAGCTGGCACGGTCCCGCGCCACCCAGGCCCCCAGCTGGACCAGCTCCTGCTCCCAGGGTGTCATGCCCATGAGCTTCTTGGAGCGGAAGTCCTCCAGCTGCCGGACCACGGCTACCTGCTGGCTCTGCGCCACCTCCTGCACGAACTGCCGCTGGAGGTCCTCAGGAAAGAGGTCAGGCCGCGTGCGGTCTGCGGGGGCAACAGGGCCCGGGCTGGGGGCCAGTTCCCTGGGCCGTGAGTCTACCCCTATCCCTGCCCACCCTTGGACTCTGGCAGCCATGCTTCCTTGGGCTGGGGTGGCCATGAGACAGGAAGGCATCTCTGCTGTCCAGGGACTGTGGTGAGAGCGTGGCCTCCCACCCCGGGGGGGGGGGGGTTCCTGGTCCCTGCTAGAGACCTCTCCCTCACCCCAAAGTCCCCTTTTGTCTTCTTACCAAGTTCAAAGGCCACGGCAGGAGGGACCATCACTCGTAGAATCTGCTCAGGAGAGAGAATGGAGTGAAGGGGAGGACGCAGCGGTGAAGGGGCAGCCGTGATGGGATGAAGGGATGGTAGCCCAGGCAGCAGGTGGGAATGATGCTCTGACAGAAGGAGCAGTAGATGGAGAGCCAGGCTGGCACGAGGTCTCCCACCGGGCAGGCCAGGCCTCCCTTCACGCTGCCCTCAGCAGGGTGGAGGTTGGGAGGAGTAGGGTGGCTGCCCAGGGGTTGGGGATGGGGCCCCCTCGAAGGTGTCTCTCACCGAATGCTTATCCAGGAAGCTGTGGTAGAAGTCGATGAAGGCCTTCTTGAACTCCTTGGGGCCCAGGGAGCCCAGCATGTCTGCATGCAGGCAGCAGAGCTGGGGGACACAGAGCGTGATCCATCCTCTTCCTGCCCCACCCAAACTGCACTGCCTCTTGGAAAGCCTCGGGATGCCAACCCTCTGGGAAGTGCTCCCTGATGTCCCCCATCCCCACACCTGACTCCCTCTCAGCTGCCTGGGGCCACTGCACCATTCCCTTAATTTTCTCTCCTGTGAAATGGTTCTTTGGTCTGTCTTCTCTCTGCTGCTGCTGGTAACAAGAGCTGCTGTTACACCGCCCCCAGCTATACTAAGAGGGCTCAGTGCATCCCAACACTGTCCAAACCCTCTACCTATTAATCTGTTCAACCATGGGGAGGACCATCATTATCCCATGTTGCAAATGAGAAAACAGTTAGTAAGTGACAAAGTTGGGATTGGATTTCTGGCAGTCTGTCTCTGCAACTCTCCATTGCAAAGCAATACTGTTACTCAAGGGTGTGTGTGTGTGTGTGTGTGTGGCAGCCAGGAGGTTCTGATTCATCGGTGTCTCCGGGCCTAGCGCACAGCGGGGCTAATCACATAAACAGAAGGACGAGTGACGCTCGCTCGCTCATTCATTCGTCAAGCATCCCCTGAGGTTGCCTGTGGAGGAGCCCTCTGCTGGGTGACACTGGCAAAGCTGTGGGGCCTCCATCCTGTCCCGGCTCCTGGCAGACTCTCACCAGGTAAGGCACATGGTCTCAGTCGGCTAAGAACTCGCCCCAGTAATCTATGCCTGCCCCCTCCGCACCCCCCCAAAAAATAAAAACTCCATCTGAGGCTAACAGGAAGCAGCCCAGGTGACCACAACCATCTCCCGGCCGCTCCACCAGTCAATGAGGTGGGAGAACAACATGAGGACAAATCTCATAAGGCCAAAGGCCATCTGGGTCACGTTAGTCACACCCCTGGCCCTGGCGAGGCCTCAGTTTCCACATCTGGAAAGGGACACAGCAACCAGCACAATCCCTGGGCTAAGTTCCAGGAGTTCAAGTTCCAGAAACACTCAGGCTCAGCAGGGGGACTCCTCTGCCCAGAGGGCCGGTGCCTCAGGCATTAGGGGAGGCTGGGTGGGGGGAGCACTTTTCTGGCAATTTCCTGATTTCCTGTTTCTGAAACTTTGGTGTCAGTCAATACAGCCTTCTCTCTGCCACCCCCAGGCATCCCTTTCTGCTACTTCCATCAGTCTCCTTGTTTTCTGGAGGGGGCTTCCCTGGTGGTTCCAGATGGTGAACAATCTGCCTGTTTTGTGAGAGACCTGTGTTTGATCCCTGGGTTGGGAAGATCCCCTGGAGAAGGGAATGGCTATCCATGCCAGTATTCTTGCCTAGAGAATTCCACAGATAGAGGAGCCTAGTGGGCTACAGTCTATGGGGTCGCAGAGTCAGACACGACTGAGCAACCAACACTACGACCCACGTCCAGTACAGAGCAGTGCTCTGGTCTAAGCCCAACTCCCAGCTTATGCTGGGCTGTGTGGGGTCCTCATGGGACAGGACCCCAATCCACAGAGCCTTCTCCAGCCAGCACTGGGCCTTCTTCCTCCCTAAGCCACCTGCTGGGTTCTCTAGACTCTGCAGGCATCTCCCAGATAGTATGGCTCTGCATCCACACCTCCCCGGTATTTTCTGCCTGATACAAGTTTTCTGTAGCATCCATTATGTCCTCTGTGCCTCGTGGGCTGCTTGTAGCAGTCGCCTTGTTTCTGGACCAGGGCCTGCTGTGCTGCCTAGGCCCGAAAACGCTACTGGCTTTCTCCCAACCACCAGCCCTGAAGCACTGACTGGAGGCACCTGCAGAGCACTTAAGATTCTGGGGCTAAGGGCGCTGTCACTGACGGGTGATGCTGCCATGGGCATGGGAGAGCAGCCGGGGCATGGTTTTTCTCTAGGTTGCTGGATTCTGCGTTGCTCTGTGAAACTGCACCCTGCTTTGCTCAGAAATTTACACTGGCAGCTGCAACCTTGTCTGGGCCCCATGGCTGGCTTCCTGGCTCTCAAGCTATGTGCTCTGGGTCTCTTTCCCAGACCCTCCTGACATCCTCACGGGCCTAAAGCACTGAACACTGCGGCAGGTCCCAGCCCCGCCCCGTGCCTCCCCGGCCCCGCCCCCGTGCCTCCCCGGCCCCGCCCTCACCAGGGGTCCCGGCTCAAACTGCATGGCCACGTGCTGCAGGAGGGCCATGAGGTGGGCCGGGCGCCGCTTCACCTGATCCAGGTTCTGGAACTGGTTGTTTTGTTCCTCGGGGTTCTGAGGGGCAGGGATGGGAGTGAGACAGAGGGGGGCGGAGGAGGGGCTTGGGGCTTGATCCGCGCCCCTCTTCCCTGGCAATTTCCCCAAAGGATCCAAGCTGGGGGGTGGGGGTGCTGATGATGCCACTGCTGGGATCGTGGCCAGTCAGGGGGTGGGGAGGATGGATGAGACTTCATGTTCTAACGGTGGGTGGTGAGGAGAGAAATCAGGAGAGATGGAACGAGGATCTGAGCTGTCATTACGGGGAGTGGGCAGCGATAAAAACTGCGATCAGAGTAAAACGGCTGACAGCTTGTGCTGTAATATCAAAAGGAGGCACTGAGGATGGGGTGAGGGGATGAGGAAGGAGGTATTAGGAAGATGAAAGAGATATAGGGGCTTCCCTGGTGGTCCAGTGGTTAAGAATCTGCCTTGCAGTGCAAGGGATGCCAGTTCGATCCCTGGTCTGGGAGGACCCCACATGCTGCAGAGCAATTAAGCCCGGGCGCCTCAACTACTGAGCCCACGTGCAGCAACTACCAAAGCCCTCATGCGCCTAGAGCCTGTGCTCTGCAACAGGAGAGAAGCCACCGCAGTTGAGAAGCCCACGCATTGAGAAGCCCACGCACCGCAACAAAGAGAAGCCCCCGCCCCCGCCCGCCACAACTAGAGAAAGCCCGAGCTCAGCAATGAAGACCCAGCACAACCAAAAAATAAACTAAATACATCTTTAAAAAAGAGAGAGAGATGGGCAGAGACAGAAGGCCGAATGACAGCATTAGAGGATGGAGAACAGGGTGTAAGCCAGTGCGGACGCTGAGCATGGGGCTTGAGGGCTGGGGCCCCGGGGAGCCTGAGACAGAGGCTTTTCCAGCCCGCCTCCCTCTCACCGTCTTCAACTCAATCTCAAAATCCTCGTCCTCTGCCCCGATGATGCTGACGGGCGCCAGGCCGGGTCGGGGGGGCCCTGGGGCCTGTGGAAGGGGAGGGATGGCTTCAGCCCACATTGCTCCCCGCCACACAGCGCCCCCCACCCAACTCCCTCACCCCTCGCCCCTCTCCACTCACCGCCCCTCGGGCGACGTCTTCTGCCTCCATGGGCACAGCCGGGCTGGGGGAAGAGGAGGGGCCGCGGTTAGAGGGGTGGGAGGCGGGGAGAGCAGGGCGGTTACTCACAGATTCCTGGCCCAGGTGCGAAGGTGAGTAAACAGCCTCCTCTCCCCCCATCCCGGCCTCCACAGCTCAATGGGGCCTCTGTGTGGCGACAAAGAGCCCTTCAGAGGCCAGCCAGGGCGGGGAGCCCGAGGACAGGGAGCCGCGTGTTGGGGGGAGCTGGAGGCCAGGAGCCTGGGTCCATGAGAGAGCTGTGGCCCAAGAGCCTGCGATTTGGGGTCCCCTGATGAAGGAAGGGCCTGGGGGCTCTTGGATCTAAGTAAGGGAGGAGGGGTTGGGGAGTTGGGTCCTAGGGGGGCAGGGCTTGCAGGCCAACAGAGTTGGAAAAGTTAGAGGGGAGCTGGGAGGGAGATAACTGGGGTGTGGGGGCTTGCCTCTGACCTGCGACAGGCCTGGGGCAGGATGTTGCCTCTGAACCCACTAGCCCCACTTCCTGTGACAGGAAATCACAATAGCAAATCCTCCAACCCCCAGCTCTCTCCACAGAAGAAAACAAAACTGCGAACCGTCCTCCTTCAGGGACCAAGAGGCCTAGAAGCCACTTCTCTCCCTCGGGGCCCTGGCATCTTTCCGGCTCCCATCCCAGAAAGTAAGGGACGGCTGTCAGATAGCTCATCCCCCCGGGTGCCTCTGTCTCCCTCACCCCACACCCACCTGTCCCGTCTGTCTGTCTGCCAGCTTGCCTCTCCCCAGCTGCTGCCCCCTGGCTGTCTCTCCCTTGAGTCTGCCTCCTGTCTTTTGCCTCTTTCCTCCCTGATTCTTCATTTTTGCTCTCCCTTCCTTCAGACCTGGCTCATTTTTTCCCACCGGCTCTGCCTCCCCTCCTCCCACATCCGCCGAGGCCCCACCCTATCTTCTCTTGCTCCCCGTCTCCCCTCCTCGCTCTTCTCAGCCTGTCTCCCTACGTCTGGTTCCTGCAGCCACTGTCCCCGCACCTGTCCGTGTTGCTCGCTGTCTCGCCTCTCTCTCCCATCTCTCGCTGTCTCTCCCATCTTGTCTCCCTTAGAATCTCCACTTCTCCCTGTGTCTTCCCACCGACATCGTCGGTGTTCTTAATTAGTCTGACTAATGCCACTTGAGCCCGTGTGTCAGGCAGGAAGGAGCTGTGGAAACGGGTGGGGTGTACCACGGTGGGGGGGGGGGGTTCTCCCCACAGCCCAAAGCTATTTATAACCCTCATCGCCTGGTCGCCTGAGTCCCATCCTTCTCCTCTTCCACTGGCCTCCCTAGCACTCAATAAATGGCAGCCGGCCTTTTGACTCTGATCATTAAACAATAATGCCTTCTGGAGTGTCCCAAGTGCCATCCTATGGGTTCACCCAAGCTGGCCTCATTTTGATTCTTTTCCATAAAGTGTGTTTGTCCAACATCCAAGCTTGGGTGACTTCAGATCTGAGCATTGTTAAATGTTCACATAAATAAAGTTGCAAACCAAGGCAGAAGAATAGTAGTAATTATTTATTATGAGAGCTGAACTTACACTGCACTTACAGTGTGCTAGGCGCTGCTCTAAGTGCTTCTCACAGAGTAACTCACTGAAGCCTCATAACCACAAGCAGCCCCATGCTATTATTACTCCCATCCGAGACAGAAGACCTTCACCAGGCCACCAGCTGCAGCTTCTGGGCTGGAAGGCATGACCATGGACACGGAGGGTCCACGCTCATCCCACTCAGGGGTGGGTGGAGAAAGTTCGACAGAGGCAGGGGTGATTCCAAAAGGGCCAAGGCAAGGACAAAGGTTTATCTGAGCAAATGCTTAGGTGCCAGGCAGGCCTCGGAACATGCACTTGATATATATTACCTCCTTCATTCCTCATCACCACGATAGGAAATAATAGCTAACGCGTAATGTGCACTAAGTGCCATCAAGTACAGTATTAGTGCTTGACAGGTATAAACTCAATCCTTTCAGTGACCCTGAGCAGTTGTCTTAGTACTGCTATTATTCCCATTTTACAGAGGAGGAAACTGAGGCACAGCTTATAAGAGGCAGTGCCAGGATTCTGACCCAGGCAGGCTGGCTCCAGAGTTTATGCATTTAACTCCCAGAATGTGCTGCTTTGAGAGCATGGGGAATCCGCATGCCTACCTTAGGAAACTGAAATCTCAATCAAAGCTGAGACACAGCAGTTCTCCCTATGGTGTCCGGGTACATGGACACTGTGGCCTGGGCAGAAGTTTAGACTGGACTCAGCTACTCCACAGAGGCCTGGGCTCAGAGAGGATTGGGGAGGAGGGTGGCTCCTTAAAAGATGGGTCATGAAGGAGTCCTGCAAAGTTAGAGAGTGATAGGTGGAAGCGGTCAGATGGATCTAAAGGCAAATGACAAGGCCTGCGGTCCAGCAGGAGGGTGCTGTGTGCATGGGGCTGTAGAGATGAGGGCAGGGTGACAAGGTCCTTAACGATGGGGGTCTGAGAACAAAGTGGGCATGCACAAGGACTACATGGGCACCTGGGTATTATGCAGGGCTCGGAGTCTACAACAGGCTTTCCTGGTGGCTTAGACCACAAAGAATCTGCCGGCAATGCGGGAGACCGGGTTCAATCCCTGGGTCAGGAAGATCCCCTGGAGAAGGGAATAGCTACCCACTCCAGTATTCTTGCCTGGAGAATTCCATGGACAGAGAAGTCTGGCGGGCTGTACAGTCCACGGGGTCGAAAAGAGTCGAACACGACTGAGTGACTCACAGTTCAGGGACTCTAAGATATTGAGTGGATGACCCTGGTCTCCAAGAACCTCTGGGAGCCTTAAAGAAACTAAAACACAGAGTAGTCAAGGTTAGTCCTTGGAATGCCTAAGGCCCCGGATTCTGTTTGACACATGGTGGTCTACAAGGATCCTTGGCCCACAGGATCATAAGTCACACAGGATCGTTAAGTCCATAAGGGAAAGAAGCCAGTGTGTGGGACCTCTGGAGATTTAAAAGGGGTACAGAATTCTATAGGGGAGTTTGTTGGTCCCCGAGACCCACGGTCCATAGGGCCCCGGATTCTAGCAGATGCTATTGATGTATCGAAACCCCCCTTCTGTAAGGAGCTGCACATCCACGCGGGGTCATCAGGACCCCTTAGAGGGTCTGTAGGACCTAGTGATCTACATGGAACGTGGCAGGTCTACACAAGCCCCAAATCATATGTAGGACGTGGCGGGTGTACACGGGCCCTAAATCCTACACGGGATTTGGCAGCGTGCATGGTCAGGGTTGCTGGGGAGGACGTGCGGAGTCAGAGTCTGACGCCCGCCGGGGGCCGCGTCCCTCACCTGCTCCAGGTCGGAGGCGAAGCACCGCAGCAGCCAGAACCGAAGCCTCCGCGCGCCGGCTCGGGCTCCCCCACCCCCGACTCGGAGTCGCTCTAGCCAGCCCGGAGTAGGCCTTTGCGTCAAGCTCCACTCCTCCCGCCAGCCGTTCTAGCCCGCTCCTGCCGGGCTCCAGCCCAGAAAACTCTACTCCTCTTTGCCAGCCGCTCTAGCTCTCCGCTGAGCCACGCAGGCCAGATAGGGCCGCTCTGGCCTGTCTAGGAGGGCTGGCGTTTCCGTATATCGACTGCCCCCGTCAGTCTCCTGGACCCCGCCCCCTGCCCCCCGCCCCCCCGCTGGAGGCCGGGATAGTTCCAGCCCCCAGATCAGTGTTCGTTCAATCCGAGATCACGGAGTCGCCCCGACCCCTAGCCGAGCCCCCCCCAGACTGGGGTCCCCGTCCTATCTCGCCGCCCTAACGTGGGACCGTTTGAATTCCCAACGCCTATACATTAATTCTCCCTGCAGTGCCCCAGCCCCAGACACCCCCGCACACTTTCTGCTGGGGCTGCAAAACAAAATCCTTTACATCTAACATGCAGAAAAAGTAAATACCTCTCTCCGGGCCTCAGTCTTCCCATCTGTACAATGGGGAACGATCTCCAGTTTTTGTCCCCTACAACCTATTTCCCAGGGTATAATTCCTGACCCAACCCAGAAAAAGACCTTTCCAAAAAATGCTTTCAAACGCGTTCTGCAACTTTCAGCTTCAAGACAGCCTATGGCCTATTGCCACTTTTCCTTTTGAGTGGCTCTAAAGTATGCAGGCTTGGAGGACGGCGCTTGGCTGAAAGCACCTGCGAGTTCAAATCCCAACTCCACTCAGTCTCACGATGTGCGTGCCCTGGGACGAGTTGGTTTTACTCCCTGGGTCTCAGTTTCCCCACCCGTGCAATGGGAGTGATCATCCGTCCTCCGCCGGACGGTTGGGAAGCTTTGACCCCGGGCTTGCAGCCCTCATCTCACCTCCCGGGCCCTCAGCAAGTATTACTTCTCCTCTCTTTGTCCCCTTTGACAGATGGAAAAACTGAGGCCCAGGGATGGGCGGCTGCTGGCTCAGCCGGGCCGGTAGGAGGCCCCTCCACGGCCAGCAGCGCCCAGCCCCCTCCCTCCTCCTCCCCACTTCCCCTAGCAGCCGAGGGGAGGGAGGCCGGGCGGGGCCAGGGACGGTGTACCTGGTGTCCGCGCGGGGTGGTGACCGGCGGGGCGCCCGAGGTCGGGCTCGGCGATCCCGGGCCCGGTGTCCCGGCTCCCGCTTCCTGGCTCTGGCGGGGCAGGAAGTTGGGGCGTTTTTCCGGAGGCCCCAGCCCCGCCGCCCCTCCTTGCTTCCTGCCCGCGCCCCGCGCCCGCCCGGCACCTCCGCTTCCTTCCCCTTCTCGCCGCCGGCCCCGCCCTCCTTTCCCCGCTCCGCCCTGGACCTGCGGGCATCGGCCCCACCCGGACCCCGCCCAGCTTCTCCCGGCTTTGTCAGTCTGTCCCTCCGCAGGGCGCGGGCACCACATTTCTCAGATCTGCCTGACGTCGGCCATCACCTCCCTGGCGAGGCTGGGGGCCCTGCGTCCGTCTCCACCTGCGTGTCGCCTCCCCTGCTCTGAGTCTCTGTGTGTCTCTTGGTCTCTGTTTTTGCTTCTGTGTGTTTCTGTCCGTGTTCCTGTCTTTGCCTCTGTCGCTGACTCTCTTGCTCCGTTGAGGTCTTTCCCTCTTGCTCCCGGGCCTCTGCTTCTCCCTGCTGTCTTTTCAACTCTTTGTCACTTTCTGTCTCAGAGGCTTCTCTCCCCATCGCTGGATCTGGATCTTTCAGCATCACCACCAGTCATTTCCCCATTTGTTGCTTTTCCTAGAGTCTCAGGGGTCAGCCTCTCCATGTCCATTTTCAATGGACCCTTCTTGCCTTTTTGTCTTGTCATGGCATCTGTCTCTGATGCCCTGTCTCCCCGGTATCTTTCAGTTCACTCACTCTGTCTCTCCATCCTTATCTCTGTCTCAATTTCCCTCCCCTCGGTAGCTCAGACACACTGTACCTCTGTCCTTCAATGTCATCCCCTCCAGGTCTTCCCACCATCCCCAATTTACTGCCACAGGCTCTCCAAATCCCACTTTTACAAGTCCACTTGCAGAGAACAGGTGTGGCTATGGTCAGGATTTGGTACCAGTCCCAGCAGAGAGTACACTTGTTTTGGCAACTCAGATGCACATAAATGAATACAACTGGTTACCTGGGACCCCGCTGTGTCCCCCTCTGCTGAGGCACAGAGCCTGGGGCAGGACCCTTCCCAAGACACTTCTTGTATTTTCAAGAGATGGCCAAGACTAGCTACCTGGTCCCAGGTGTGGGCAGTGGACAGGGGCTGGGGGAGGAGGGGGCTGATGTCCTGGATTTCTCGGTTTCAGAAAAGGAAGGGAATGGTCCCCACGAGATCCATGACTCCTGTGAAGGTCTGCCGTTGGGAAGGATTTATTATCACTAAGTGGCCATGACAGAGCAGGCAGAGGGGAGGTGACACTAAGGAGGCTGCTATGTTCAGCTCCCCTAGAGGCAGTGATTAAGGGCTCATTACCCGCTGGGTGGGTGGGTGGGGGAAGCCGGGGAAAGGCAGTAGGAGGAGGATCAGTTAGGGTGTGTGGAGGGGATGAGGACGAGGATGACCTAGAGGGAAGAAGAGTGGACAGTCCCAGGGGGAAGTTGAGTCAGGACACTCCCAGGAAAGATTGTGAAAAGAGAGTGGCTTCGGGGGGAAGTAGGGTGAAACATGGGTTGGGTGCATGGCGGGTCAGCCCAGAAGGGTCACGGCTTCTCCAGCTGAGCATCTCCGATGTGGAGGCTGCCCACGTCCTGGTAGGTGCCCTGGAGGCCCCGGGAGATGTCCTCATACATGGAGCAGTCATCAAGGTTCAGGCCCTGGGGAGGAAACAGGGTGGTGGGCCTCAGTGCCCCAAGGCCCGGTTCCCTGCCCCCAACCAGCCTCAAGGAGGAGCCCTAGGAGACCCCCCAACCCACCTCGCAGACCTGCCCCCACTCTGCACCTGCCCCCACCTTCCACTCACCTCATAGAGATTTTCGTCTTCGTAGTCATCCTGGATATCAGCCCCGAATTTCATGTTCTGCCATCGTTTCTGTTGAGGGATGGGGAGCCTCAGTGAGTGGGGGCGGGGGGAGGGGGCGCTGATAGAGATCATGTTTTCAGACCCTCCTGGAGGCCAGGAGTTAAGGAGGCCATGCCCAGAGTCACATATCCTGTAAGTGGCAGGCCACTCTGGGTCCAAGCCAGTGTCCTTTTGATTGTACCACTGCCTATTCTTCCCCACAAATAGAGCAATAATACTAAGTGGCTGTAGTTGTCTTGTGGCCTAAAGAGAATTTGTTGTTGTTTTAGTCACTCAGTTGTGTCCGACATTTTTTGAGATCCTGTGGCCAGTAGCCTGCCAGGCTCCTCTGTCCATGGGATTCTCCAGGCAAGAATACTGGAGTGGGTTGCCGTTCCCTTCTCCAGGGGATCTTCCTGACCTAAGGATGGAACCAACGTCTCCTGCATTGCAGGTGGATTCTTTTACTGCTGAGCCACTGTGGAAGCTCTGGTATTCTTGCCTAGGAAATCCCATGGACAGAGGAGCCTGGTGGGCTACAGTCCACGGGGCGCAAAAGAACTGGACACTGCTTAGCGACTGAGCACACACGCATGCCAAAGAGACGCTGGTGGGGGTCAGACACTCCGGGATGACACCAGCTCCCATCTCCCCCAGCCTTGGCTGCATCTGAAGGGTACAGCCCTCCTGGATAGAGGGGGCCAGTGAGACATCCCTGGGGCCAGAGGTGAAGACAACCCTGAGGGGAGACTGAGCAAGGACGCCCCTCTGGTCCCAGCACAGTTTCAAATGCGTTCATTCTATTAAATTTTCAGGCCCTCGGCGCCTGGGAGGTGGGTGCTGCCATTCTGCCAAGTTCTAGGCGGGAGGGACTCTTGGTCCGATAGTCCCCGCGGGGTGGGCCTGGGGGGCGGGCTCACCCGGAAGAGCAGCAGCGTTCCAGGCACCACGGCGCAGATGAGGAGGATGATGCCCTCGGCGGTGATGATGTTGTTCTTGGTGCCCTCCCCCATGTCCAGGAAGGGCCTGGGGAGCGGGTCTGTGAGGAGGGAATACGGCTCAGAGCCCCACCTTGACCCCTGGCCACGCCCCTAGGCCACGCCCCCTCCAGCGAGGCCAAGGCCGTGGAAGCCGCTCCCGCTTTGCAGGTGAGAAGACTGGCCACTGCGTGTGAGCCGGAGACCCAGGATGCCCGAGATGCAGGCGATGCAGGCACGGGCTCCAACACGCCTTCCCGGCAGATGGACGGGATGGGCACTCACCTCGCACGCGGAGGTACGTCCCGCAGGAGTGCTGAATCTTCTTGCCGTCAGTGACTTGGCACCTATACATGCCCCTGTGAGTCTTGTTCACTTGTTTGATGATCAGCTCGCCCCCGGCACCCTGGTCCCCGACATGCATCACAGGGGGCCACGAGGAGTTGCCTTGGAGGACGTGCCACCACGTAACGTTGGTGTTGCTGCCATTGTGCGTGCACTGGAGGCGCACCTCCTCCCCCACGCTCACCGTCACAGAGGGTGGGCCCCACTCCACCCACAGGGCCTGGCACCCGGGGCCTGCAGAGAGGAGGCAGTTGGGTCAGGGACAACCAATGGGGACACTGACCCAGCTAGGCCCTTGGTAGCTGCAGGACTCCTCCTGGCTGTGTGTGTATGTGTGTGTGGGGTGGGGTGTGGAGAAGTGTGAATGACACACCCAGAGTGGAGGGCGGGGGCTGGGGGGTGTACCCACTTGCCCCTCCAGAGCCACCTCCTCCCTCTTCCCCCTCCTCTGTGCTTCCACGCCCTCTGAGCTCACTGGCACTTGAATAGGCAGTTCCCTAGGACTAGCAGTGCCCCAAGCCAGGAAGCTCCTTCCAAAATCAGTTTGGGCATCACCTCCTCCTGAAGGCCCTCCTGGATTATTTTCTCACCCAGCCCCTGCCCAGCCCCACACTGGCACTTTATTTACTTTGTGTAATTATCACAGAACCCATAGAAATCAGTTCTGTCATCAACCCATTCTACCAGTGGGCCAGCTGTGACCCATGGCAGCAGGAGTCCCCTGGCCCTGGGCCTCTTCCTGCCAGTTTGTGAGCCTGCCCTGCCCTTTGACCCTGGGCTCACCCCTCATTCTCCTTAACTTGCTTGTGTCAAGCTGGGGGCCAGGGGTGAGGTCAGGGACTGGGCTGAGCTGGCTGGTTAGGGCTGGGAGGGCCTCAGCTGGGTGGAAGGAGATGGGGCGGCCCAGGCATGGGGGAAGGCCCAGTTCTGTGCCCCTCCTCCTGGGCCAGTCCGCATGGCTGGCTCTGCTTCTTTTGGAAGGAGGAGGGCAGAGGTGAGGAAGAGAGAAGGAGGAGGAAGTGGGGCAAGAGACAGCAACCGGGGGAATCACTCCAATCTCAGCTCCCAGTGGAAATTTGGGGTGACTGGCCGCCTCTCTCAACTCCTCGGTCAAACAGGGTGGTCACAGCCCTGCCAGCTGGCATTGTGTGGGAGGGCAAGGGGGAAGGTCACCTACTCCCCCAGCACTGAGAAGGGGTTCCCTAAGTAGGGGTGAGGACTAGGATTCAAGGCAGAAAAGGAGAAAGCTTTTTCTCCCCACTGAAGCTGACCGCTACCCACCACCGTCCCCTCCCTGCCCCCAGCTCTGGAGCTCAGTCAGTCAAGGGCAACCTTAGTTCCTTATTTTGATCTGGGGGGACGAGCGGGTGGGGAAGATGTCTCCTGCCCTTGCCTCCCTCCACCGGGCCAGGACTCGCCTTCAACTTCGCTGAGCCCCCTCCAGCTTCCCACTGGCCTGTTTGGGACAATCAAGCAGACAGATGCAGTTTCTACAGGGTCTTTTCTAGCCTGCCTCCTGCCAGCTCCTCTCCCTCCCCCTCTGCCTGGGGCCTCTCTCAGCAATCTCCCAGTTCCCACTACTGACTCCCCCAGCACCTGCCTGTTAACCACGTACCCAGGCCAGCAGTGGAGATCAGGAGGAGAAAGATGGTGGCAGGCGGGCTTTGCAGGGCTTGGGGACCCTCAGGCATCTTCTCCCAGTGGGTTGGTTAGTCTGGGTTGCAGCAGTCCTGGGGTACCAGATCCCACCTCGGCTGAGCCCCAAACCCCGCCCCACTTCCTGCCAGGCCCTGCGGAGATGGGCTTCGCTGGCCCCACTGTTGGGCTCTTTGGCTGGCGGGTTAGGGGGAAGCCCCTAGTGGAGGAGGCTTCAGGCCGTGAGTGGAGAGGAACCGCTCCTTGCACCTGTGGCCACCACAACTCCCCTGAGAGGAGGCTGCTTGGGTGGGGGGAAGAGATTGGTTCAAGGCCTGGCTCGTCACTGGAAAGGAAACCCGCCCCGCCCGAGGGAGCTAGGGTTTGGGGGGCCTGCTGCACACAGGCAGTCAAGGGTGGTGGTGGTTCCAAGCTTGGTCGTTGCCTCTCATTGGCCTTGGGCAAAACTTGTCCCCTCTCCAAGCCTCTGTGTCCTCACTTCTTTGTTTTTAATACTTATTAATTTATTTGGTTGCATTGGGTCTCAGTCGCAGCATATGAGATCTTCGCTGTGTCATGCGGGATCCTTCGTTGGGGCACACAGATTCTCTAGTTGTGGCCCTGGGCTTATTGCCTTATGGTATGTGGGATCTTACTTCCCTGACCAGGGCTCAAACCCACGTCCCCTGCCTTGCAGGGTGGCTTCCCTGAGCCTCTGTGTCCTCCCTTCTTGGGGTTGGAAAAGAGAATTTAGAGGTTGTACATGCACAGCGCTGAACACAGGACCCCGGCACGTGGATAGGTGCTCAGTAAAGGTTGGTTATTATTAATGTTTATGAGGAATAAGGGCTTCCCTGGTGGCTCAGTGGTAAAGAATCCACCTGCCAAGGCAGGAGACAAGGGTTCAATCCCATGCACACATACATATAAGGAGATGCAGGAAGAATCCCTGGAGAAGGGAATGGCTACTCATTCCAGTATTCTTGCCTGGAGAATTCCATGGAGTCAGACACGACTAAGAGACTAACATACGCACATGAGGAATAAATGAGGCAGGCTCACCAACTCTGTGACTAGGTGATGGCTTTCCTTTCTGAGGTTCGGCATTTAAAAAAAAAAAATATATATATATGTATCGTTTTATTTATGTGCAGCACAGGGTCTTAATTGTGACAGGTGAACTCTAGTAAGTTGTGGCATGTGGGTTCTAGTTCCCTGATCAGGGATTGAACCCGGGTCCCTTGCATTGGGAGCATGGAGTCTTAGCCACTGGACCACCAGGGAAGTCCCTGAGGTTCAGCATTTTTAATCCAAGAGATGAGGATGAAAATATCTCCATGGTGCTGTGACTTAAGATGATATTCCTGACATCCAAGGGCCACAATGGGCTCTTTCCTGGTGTTCTTTCATTTCAGCCACAGGTCAGTTGGGTAGGCCACTTACCGCCCCCACCCCCCACCAATTTAAAGGGGGGAAACTGAGGCCATCACAGAGAGGGGCACCATCTGTCACTTGCCCAGTGTTACACTCTGGTGGCGGAGCAGGGATTCCAAGTCACTCACGTGTGCCCAGGTTCCTTTGAACATCATTTTAGGTCAAGTGGGAGGAAAATGAAGCCTGAGGGGTGGGGGAGTGGAATGATATGAATTTGTTGAGATGTTTGTGAGCTGTTAGGGGCCCATGTCACACATGTGCACACACATATAAGACACACATACATAAGGGGACACCTAGGAAGAAATTCATGGTAGGGAGATTTTTGGCAGCCAAAACTGGGAAACAGATGAGAAATTCCTTTATAGGAGAATGAACGTATACATGGAGCTATGGCAAGGAGTACGTCAAGGCTGTATATTGTCACCCTGCTTATTTAACTTCTGTGCAGAGTCCAAGCATCCCCCCAAATTAAAAAAATCCCATCATAAGAAATGATGGGCTGGATGAAGAACACGCTGGAATCAAGATTGCCAGGAGAAATATCAATAACCTCAGATATACAGATGACACCACCCTTATGGCAGAAAGTGAGGAAGAACTAAAGAGCCTCTTGATGAAAGTGAAAGAGGAGAGTGAAAAAGTTGGCTTAAAACTCAACATTCAGAAAAGTAAGATCATGACATGTGGTCCCATCACTTCATGGCAAATAGATGGGGAAACAGTGGAAACAGTGGCTGACTTTATTTTGGGGGGCTCCAAAATCACTGCAGATGGTGACTGCAGCCAGGAAATTAAAAGACGCTTACTCCTTGGAAGAAAAGTTATGACCAACCTAGACAGCATATTCAAAAGCAGAGACATTACTTTGCCAACAAAGGTGTGTCTAGTCAAGGTTGTGGTTTTTCCAGTGGTTATGTATGGATGTGAGAGTTGGACCAAAAAGAATGCTGAGGGCCGAAGAATTGACTCTTTTGAACTGTGGTGTTGGAGAAGACTCTCGAGAGTCCCTTGGACTGCAAGGAGATCCAACCAGTGCATCCTAAAGGAAATCAGTCCTGAGTGTTCATTGGAAGGATTGATGTTGAAGCTGAAACTCCAGTACTTTGGCCATCTGATGTGAAGAGCTGACTCATCTGAAAAGACCCTGATGCTGGGGAAGATTGAAGGCAGGAGGAGAAGGGGACGACAGAGGATGAGATGGTTGGATAGCATCACCAACTCAGTGGACATGAGTTTAGGTAAGCTCTGGGAGTTGGTCATGGACAGGGAGGCCTGGCGTGCTGCAGTCCATGGGGTTGCAGAGTTGGACACGACTGAGCGACTGAACTGAACTGACGGTGGTGGTGGTTTAGTCGCTAAGTCGTGTCTGACTCTTGCAACCCCATGGACTGTAGCCCATTGGGCTCCTCTGTCCGTGGGATTGTCCAGGCAAGAATGCTGGAGTGGGCTGCTGGCTGTTGTTGTTTGGTCGCTCAGTCGTACCTGACTCTTGGCGACCCCATGGACTGCAGCGTGCCAGGCTTCCCTGTCCTTCACCATCTCTTGGAGTTTGCTCAAACTCATGTCCATTGAGTCGGTGATGCCATCCAACCATCTCATCCTCTCTCATCGCTTTCCTCTCCCAGCATCAGGGTCTTTTCCAATGGTTCAGCTCTTTGCATCAGGTGGCCTAAGTATTGGTTGTCAATAAAGTAGCACACAGCAGAAGAGTCCGAGCTTCACTTGTCAACAGGGCTGCATCTCAGGACCAACAAACAAATGAGAAGAAATGGACTGTGGCAGGATCCAGCTGACTTATTTTCAAAAGGCAAAGCAACGTGTGCTGTTAGGGAAACGTGTGTGCAGGAAACGGGTGAGCCCATGCAGGGGAGTGCATGGGGGGTTCCCTCTGGGGGAAGGGTACACAGAAGGCTTTGTCTCTCTTAGTTTTAGGTCGTTTTACTTTTTAAGCTGGGTAGTGGGTTCATGGGTACACTATTATACTGTTTTGTGTATTGAAGCCTTTTGTAATTTAAAAAAAGTTCAAATGTCACCCACACAGAACGTGGGCCTCAAGAGATCACACCTCCTGGGTTTGAATCTCAGCTCCAGTCATCTGAGCCTCAGTATCTCCTCCTGTAACTTGGGCACAAGCCCTCTACCTTGTGAGGCTGTAAGAATATCACAGAGCAGGGTTCCTAGGACACACTTCCTCTTCTCTGGCCCTTGGACCCTCCCCTCTTCCCTCCAGGGACCCAGATGTTCCGTTGGGCTCCTCTCTGTATAGCGGGTTATAAGCCCCTCTGTACTAAAGTTCCTCCTTCTGACTCCCACGTAGGAAGATACCTGGGTGGTCCAGTCGCTGCAGCCCTTGGGAATTCACCTCCTTCAGCATCCCTCCTGGCTAAGCTGGTTTTCAGGAGCTTGACTGCCCCCCAGTGGCCAGAGGGGTGCAGCCGACGCATTGCAGGCCCTCTCAGGCAGGCTGGTTTGGGTACTTCCACGACCCACTTACCCAGCACCCTTGGTATCTGGCACTGGGCAAGCTAACCAGATGCTTGGCATTGCATTCCCAGGACGATTCTGGGAAATTTCATTCTCAATCGACAAAAGAGGAAACTTAGGTTCCAAACAAGGAGTGACTGGCTCAAGGCCATGCCCAGGAGTGTAACCCTTTGGGTCTCATTTTCCTCATTTCTAAGCCCTTTAGGGGCTACAGCCCAGGTAGCTGGCTGTAGCTACCAAATGCTGGCTTTGCCACCTCCTAGCTGTAGGTCATGAGGAAAATCACGCATCCTGTGACTTTTTTTTCCCATCTCCAAACGATGTTGAAGCTGAAACTCCAATACTTTGGTCACTGGATGTGAAGAGCTAACTCATTTGAAAAGACCCTGATGCTGGGAAAGATTGAGGGCAGGAGGAGAAGGGGACGACAGAGGATGAGATGGTTGGATGGCATCACCGACTCCATGGACATGGGTTTGGGTGGACTCCAGGAGTTGGGGATGGACAGGGAGGCCTGGTGTGATGCGGTTCATGGGGTCGCAGAGTCAGACACGACTGAGCGACTGAACTGAAACAGTGGGTGTGTTTGGGCACCTACTTCACTAAAGTATTAAGTGATATGGTTATACAGCACCTCTAGTACTTCAGTCTCTCAATCGTGACTGACTCTGCGACCCCATGGATTATACAGTCCATGGGGTTCTCCAGGCCAGAATACTGGAGTGGGTAGCCTTTCCCTTCTCCAGGGAAATCTTCCCAACCCAGGGGTTGAACCCAGGTCTCCTGCATTGCAGGCAGATTGTTTACCAGCTGAGCCACAAAGGAAGCCCCTGAGAAATCTGTATGCCAGTCAAGAAGCAAGTTAGAACTGAACATGAAACAGACTGGTTCCAAATCGGGAGAGGAGTATGTCAAGGTTGTATATTGTCACCCTGCTTATTTAACTTATATTCGGAGTACATCATGCGAAATGCCTGGCTGGCTGAAGCACAAGCTGAAATCAAGATTGCTGGGAAAAATATCAATAACCTTAGATACACAGATGACACCACCCTTATGGCAGAAATGGAAGAAGTACTAAAGAGCCTTTTGATGAAAGAGCAGAGTGAAAGAGTTGGCTTAAAACGCAACACTCAGAAAAGTAAGATTATGGCATGTGGTCCCATCACTTCATGGCAAATAGATGGGGAATCAATGCAAACAGTGGCAGACTTTCTTGGGCTCCAAAATCACTGCAGATGGTGACTACAGCCGGGAAATTAAAAAACGCTTGCTCCTTGGAGGAAAAGCTATGACCAACCTAGACAGCATGTTAAAAAGCAGAGACATGACTTTACCAACAAAGGTCTGTCTAGGCAAAGCTATGGTTTTTTCCAGCAGTCATGTATGAATTTGCGAGTTGGACCAAAAAGATGCTGAGTGCCAAAAAATTGACACCTTTGAACTGTGGTGTTGGAGGAGTCTCTTCCGAGTCCCTTGGACTGCAAGGAGATCCAGCGCATCCTAAAGTAAATCAGTCCTGAATATTCATTGGAAGGACTGATGCTGAAGCTAAAACTCCAATTACTTTGGCCACCTGATGCGAAGAACCGACTCATTGGAAAAGACAGATGCTGGGAAAGATTGAAGGCAGAAGGGGAAGACAGAGAATGAGATGGCTGAATGGCATCACCTACATGATGGGCAAGAGTTTGAGTCAACTCCAGGAGTTGATGGACAGGGAAGCCTGGAGTGCTGCGGTCCATGGGGTCACAAGGTTTGGGACACTACTGAGTGACTGAACTGGAGTACTTGGGTAGAAACACACTGGTAGGCTCTAGTCTAGTGTTCACATCAGTAACTTCCAGCCCTGACAACTTTGAGCTGGGGGGCAGCAGTGCCAAAGGTCTATGACTCTGTGGTCTGATCTTTTTAACATCTTTGTACACCAGGTATGCTGCTTTGAGCCGACAGGGAGTCTCCCAGAATCCCTCAGGCAGGAGTAAGTAGCTTTACAAACAAGAGCAGGCTGAGGGTAAGCTGCTCAGGGTCGTAGCAATTATGGGCAGTAGTGGAACTCAAACCCATGTCACTCAAGAGTCCAGAAGTCAGGCATGGCACTGGGTCTGATCTCAGTGGTAACTTGGGGTGGAGGAACCTCAAGGGTTGTGACCTAGCCAGGTTAGCCTCAGCATTTTGGCTTTCCCCAGCTGGGAGGTGGGCCTGGTCCTTAGGGTGGTAAGGCGTCTCCCTCTAAGATTCAAAGCTGCTCAGTGTCTGACTCTGTGACCCCATGGACTGGAGCCTACCAGGTTCCTCTGTCCATGGAATTCTCCAGGCAGTAATACTGGAGTGGGCAGCCATTCCCTTCTGCAAGGGAAACATTCTTTACTGTCTGAGCTACCAGGGAAGGCCCCATCAGTGCCAAGAGCCAATCACCATGGAGACCCAGAGGGCGCAGGGCAGGGAGCAGGTCTGGGAGCAGGCCCCAGACCGCAGCCTCTGAGCAGGTGTCACATCCCTCCCCTGGGGAAGGAAGTTAGCACCCTGGTCCCAGCTGGGTCCACGCTGCAGCTTCCCCTGGTTGAAGGGGGTAGCAGGGCCCAGGATAGGGATCCCAAGTGAAGGATCCCATGTAGATCAGGGAAAGGAAGTGCACAGAGGCAGAGGTCAAAACCTTGGGCGGAAGGCACACAAGGCTGCCCCTGCCCACTTCCTTCCAGGGAAGCAGCACTTGAGCCCCAGGGCCCCTCCTGCTTTGCTCCAGCAGGGCCACTGCTTGAACTTTCAGTTTCTTTTTTTGGAGACTTGCTCTGCGGACAAAAGGCCCTGGGTCGCGCACCAGCACCTTGCCCACTTGGGGTAGAACCCGTTTGAATCTGGAAGCCAGGCCTCAGGCTTCTGGGGCTGCTGAGTACTACAGCGATCCAGGAAGCCCCTGGCGCCTCTTTCACAAGGGAAGGGAAGCGCTCCATCCTCCTGCCCCACCCCCCAAAACAGGAGACCCAGACCGGGGTTACGAACGAGGCAATTTATTAACCCAGCATCATTTGTTCTAATGCTTCTTGTTGGCAGCTGCCACCTGTGGGAAAGATAGACAAATAGTTACGATCAGCTGTGGCCCCGTGTTGGGGCACTTCACCGAAGCTCCCCACTAGTACCAGGGGGCACCAGGCCTCCTGATTTGTGGTTTCCTATGTATTCATCTCACCAGAGGCTCACAGCCTCGGGCACTTCCCCCTTTTACAGAAGCAGAAACCGGGACTCACGAGAGCACTGTAGTATGATTCTGACCTCTGCCCATTAACCCAATCCACACTGCTGCTGGTGCCAGGCCCTGCACTGCCCCTACCGCCTGCCAGGCCACCTCCTGCTCCCCGAGGGCTGAATATGCCACTCTTGTCTGCCACTGAGAAACTAAGGGACTCCGCAGTCCAAGGCTCCCAGGGGGCCTAAGTCAACGACACACAAAGAAGAAAACCAACAACAGCTTCATGCCAGGCCCCGGGGCTCCTGCTGCCGTAGTAGCTCAGGAATCCTCGCCACCACCTTGGGAGGTGGCTGAGAGCACTACCCCAGACAGGCAGACTGGCCCAGGGTGCCTAGTCAATCGGCCTCCACACAGAGGCCGGGTTCTGGGCACCCTGCCTGATGCCCCTTATCAGGAGTTAAGGAAGAAACCCTGCAGTCAGAATTAGAAGGCTGACCTGGGGAGACAGACTGGCCTGCGAGGGAGCATGCCCTGCAGAAGAGGCCCAGCTGACTGCACCCAGGCCCGGGGCTCCCTTCACCCAGGGCCCTGCATTCCAACCTGTCTCCCAGCCCCCAGGAAGGGAAGTCTGTTAGAAATGTTCTTTCTCCTGCACCCCTGCTTCCATGGCTGTACCCTCCAGAGGAGGAAACTGTCAAAATCCAGGCTCCAGAGGCTCCCGGGGGGTGACTGAAGTCCCCACTCACCTGTCCAGCGATTCTGTCCAGATCTCTCTGTCCCTGAGGCGTCAGTTTGCGGCCCCTGTGGGAGAGAAGGGTCACGCAGGCCCAGGTGAGCGCAGACTCTCACCAGCATCCCTGGTCCCGGCCAGGCCTCTCTTGGACACGAGCCTGGCTTCCCAAGGAGGCATCTGGCTGCAGGACCTCATGACGCCAGCCAAGTCCCACTCAGGTCCCCAGTCAGCTGCATTCTAACAAGCTGGAGGCTGCAGTGGGAACCCCCCTCATCCTGAGCTGATGGGGTGTCGTTTCTGCAAGCAACAGATCAAAAGCCCCGAAAAATCAATTGGGAAAAGTTAACGAGCAGGCTAATGAAAGCAGACAGTCGCTAAATTACCTTCCTGGAGCCTGGAGTAGTCAGCCAGAGAGGTCGGGGCAAGGCCCCTCAGCTGCTCGCTCTTCTGAACCCCCTGCCTGCCCGAGGGCCAGGACACACCTGGCACCTCACTGATGGGCAGAGGAGGGTGGTCCTCCATTAAGGCACCACTGGGGATCTGGCCCCAAGCACCCTCACGCGCCCAGCTTCCCCTCGCTGGCTTACCCATCTTGGTCCTTTTCCACCATTTTCAGCCCCTCCAGGGCTTGGAGGACCCGCCGGGCCACGCTCTTGGAGCCTCTGCTGAAGTGGCTGGGCATGACGCCATTCCTCTGGCGCCCCCCATAGATCTTGGTCATGGAGCCAACCCCAGCGCCACCCCGGAGGTACAGGTGTCGTGCCGTGGAAGCTGGGTGGGAGGGAAGGGAGGCTTGAGAACCCTTCTCAGGCACAGAAGCCCACAGGCAAGGGCCCTGCTCAGGGTCACACATTGAATTCCACAGGGAGCCGAGTCTCACCATCTTACAGTCGGGGAAACGGAGAACAGGAGAACGCACACGAGGCTCCACTGCCCCTAGTTCAGGAGCCTGGGGCGGACCGGCAGTGGAGGGACTGTCGCAGCCACGTGACCAGGCATTTCCTGCTGCCCTCAGGACTTTCTTAGCCGTGACTGCCCCGGCCAAGTGGTGAGGCGGACCTGAGGTTTCACGGACAGAGCCCAGCAAACGTCTGAGCCATGGCCATCCACAACCAGCTGTCTGGGAACTCTGCAGGGCTGGAGAGTTGTAGAAAGGACCTACTGATTGCCCCTCTACTGTCCCAGGCCTGCCCTGAAGAGCTCGGGCTCACCATGGCAGCGGTGCTGACATCCTAACGCCGTGGACAATCCCAACCTGGAAGGTACGTCAACCTGCTCTGTGGACTGGGGTTTCTGGTCCCTAGACTGGCTTGGGCAAGTCCCCTGGCCAGTCTCCTTGGAAATCTCTCCTGTTAAACTGGAACACTGGCCTGCCAGGCCCTGTGCCACCTGCTTTTACGCTCTCTCCTGTGAGTACCAAGATGGCCTCTGGAGCCAGCCTGATAGTGTGGCTGCTCTGGAGGGACAGACAGCCCTGCAGATGGTTCTGGTTTTCTACCTCAGGGAGCCACTGAGGTTTGAAAGAGCTGGGGCCCAGATGCTGGCCACCACATGGCCCCACCTGGCTGAAAGCTCAAGGGTAGGGACTCCAGGTCCCCGCACGTTAAGATTCTCCCGGGTCCTGAAGATGAGTCAGAAGTTATTCTCTCAATAATGACTTGCTGCCAAGAGTCACAGGGCACTGGGCCATGTCCACGACCCACCTGTGTCAAGAGCCGGGGTGGGGGGTGGGCTCCTCCTCCCCTCCAGCTGCCCCTCCCAGGGCAGTTCCTGCACACAGCCCATTGCGGCCCGCCTCCAGATGCGGACACAGGCTACACGGGCCTATCAAGGAGCACTAACTCCCGCCACTTCACCAGGACCACTGAGCAGCCTCTCCCTGGTGTCACTGCCTCTGGCCCTGCTCCCTTTACATCACTCTCCTTGGTTCTCTCTGTCCCCATGATTTGCACTGTGACCACCTGCCTACAGATGCCAGCGAAGTCGTTCAGTTGCGTCTGACTCTTTGCGATCCCATGGACTGTAGCCTACCAGGCTCCTCCATCCATGGAATTTTCCAGCTAAGAGTACTGGAGTGGGTTGCCATTTCCTTCTCCAGGGGATCTTCCCAACCCAGGGATTGAACCTAGGTCTCCCGCATTGTGGGCAGATGCTTTACTGTCTGAGCTACCAGGAAAGTCATGCCATCCTCTATACCAGGGTTCTGACCCTCTTCCAGGCATCAAGCAGCCTACCCACTGCCAGGATCAAAAGACTCACCTCTTATAAGACGCCCCCTTCCCTCAACAACCTTTCTGCCAGGGGAGTAACCTCATGGAAAAATGGGCTTCAAGACCAGTGCAGATGCCTAGTGGCCACCTCCCCCGCAATCGACACTTGTCTGGCCATGCCCTGGTTCCATGTGGAGACCCGCTCTCCACTTGGGCTATGGAAGGCATGAGAGCCCCACAGAAGGGTTAAGACGAACACCCCTGATTTCACCAACACCCGGAAGAGGCTGCACACTAGATGTGAATTTTGCCAAAGCAGGACAGCACTCAGCCCAATCTCACCATGGAAAGGGGTCAGCGCCTGGTAGCTGGGGTTTGAATCCCAACATGGCTCCACGTCAGCTGTGACACAGCCCAGCCATGTCTAGTGGTCAGTGGCACGGTACTCATGGGGACAACGTACTCCAGTCCCAGCAGCGAAAGGCAGAGAACAAACTCCAACAAAGCCCAACTTAACACCACTACAACTAGCAGGTGCGGGGGACATCCCTGGTGGTCCAGCGGTTAGGATCCTGCTTTCTCACTGCCAAGGGCCTGGGTTCAACCCCTGGTCGAGGAACTAAGTCCCATAAGCCAAGTGGCATGGCAATGGCCCCCTGCCCGACCACCAGGTCCCCCCCCGCCCCCACCACAGCAGTTTGTGCAGGTTATTTTTCTGACCCGTTACAAGGGAGAGCAGGAGTATTAACTTCACAAATTGGAATTAACAGTCAAAATATTGAGTTCTACAGAAACACTGACCCCTTTTACCTCCTCTCCTCAGCCCTTCAGACCTAGGCCGAGGCCCCAGCCCCTCCTCCTGAAGGAGAGCTGTAAGGGCACAAATCCAGGCCACCCCAATGGTGTTTATGATGGTCTCAATGAACGAGGTGCTGCCACAAATGGCTTTTCCTTCAGCCCCTCCAAAGGCATCTTTCTGCTCCCTCTAGGAGACCCAGATGAGGAGTCACTCCTGCCTCAAACTGTAGGAGGGACCACGCAGCACCCCCAAACCCCAGCTAGGTGTCTTGTTGGGCCCCAAAGTGGATGAGGGGGCAGGTCATACTCCACTTGGCAAATGGCAGACCAAACAAGTCTTCACAGCCTAGCAAACCAACAGCCTGTGTTAATTTCACATTCATGGCTCCATCCTGACCCACTGAATCCTAAGGCGGGAAAAGGAAACCGCTCAGACTGGGACTGGCCTCCACCTTACAATTCAGTGGGAATTCTCTGGCAGTCCAGGGGTTAGGACTGTGTGCTCACTGCCCAGAGCCTGGGTTCAATCCACAGTCAGGGAACGAAGATTTTGCAAGCTGTATGGCATTGGGTGGGGGGGGGGGGGGGGGCGGCAGGCGGCGGAGAGATGGGGCGGCGGGGAGAAGGGATTCAGGTGCCCCATCCAGCAGCTGCTCACTAACTGCCAGACACACACCGTATCCTCACCTCCCTCTCAAGCGGGCCCATCTGAGCACTCATGTCTACCCAGGCCATGATGTAGCGCCCCATTCAAAGCCCTTAATGTCTCCCCTGACCCCGCTCCTCCCCTCAGAGGTCCCTGCTCTCCTGAAACGGTTCATCTCCATACCTCATCCCTCACACACTGGCCCCAACACCACTGCCTGGAAGCGATTCATCCCTACAGATAACCGCACCTCTTCCAGACCACCCTTTACGAAGGCCCTCCCTGTCACCTACCTTGCCCCTGTAATCTACACCTGAGATCAGCCTGCCACACCCTCCCAAGGTCTTCATCTGTCAGTACCTCAGTCTCCTCCTGGGCAAACAAGTTATCTTGTGTGACTCTCCTTGTCCAGAGTATGAACTGAACAAACTCAGTGGAAGCACTCCAGATTTCAATAGAGGTTGGCAAACTTTTCCTATTAAGGCCCAGACAGTAGTCTGTCATAGCTCCAACCCTGGCCTCTGCTGTGACTGTAAACGAGTAACCATGTCTGCGCCCCGACAAACCTTGGTCTAGAACTGCTATCTGTGCCACTAGGCCAGCTGGGAAAGTCCAGTCAAAAGGGGGCTCTGGAAATCCAGAGGGAGACCAGCAGGGCAGGCAGAGGACACACACCCAGTGTGAGATGTTAGGGAAGGTACACAATGGACAGAAAGGGCCACAGCAACTGCGGAGATGACCAGCAGGCTCAACGAGGTGCGTATTACCCACGGCCTTTCCCCACCCCTCAACCTCCTGCTACCTAGAAACTCAAAGTACAGAATGTTGCCAAGGGAAGAGAGCTGCCCACCACCAACTCCAAGTGATGACAAGGCTGAGTGGGTTGTGGTCTCAGGAGCAGGCACACCTCATGTCTTAACCACTCTGACATCAACAGCAAATCAGCTACCACCAATCCCTATACGGGAGGTTTCTGTTAGGTACAGATTACGTAACACCTGCATATTCACCCGTGAAATGAGAAAAACTAGTCTCTCTCCAAATTTTGGGCATCACAAAAAAGCACACACAAACCTTGCTTGCCAAGACGGGTGGATGCGGTGGCAGTGGCAGTCTTGTCCACCCTGTCCCACTCCCCATCTTTCTTTCTAAAAACACTGAAGTGAGTAGGTGGATAAGCTACCCACCCCACTCACCTCACAGTCATCAGGGCTCAGACTACAAAGCACTTCATGTTCTGAGGTACTGGGCAACTTGACCAAGGCCAGCTCTTCTCAAAGTCATGCTGGAGTTTTGTCAACTTCTAAACTCTGCTTCCCACATGGAGACAAGCTGTGGTCAGGACAGAACCCACTTCACAGAGGAGGAAGGCTTGAGAGTGGAGAGGCTGGGAGGCCATAGTGAAGGCCTGTGCAGAGGCTGCTGCCTTGGAACAATCCAGGGCTGAATCCCATCCCCCACTCCCAAGATAAGCTTCATGGGGGTGACCGGAGAAAGTTCAATCATTAAAAAGACAGACAAGACAGTACTAACACTGTGCAGTCAGGGGCTATACTTAAGTCAGTCCTCACTGAAGGATTAATAAAAAGGTAAGAGAAGGAGGTGGTACAGGGTGACCATAACGTTTTCTGAGCACTTGAGACTTGTCAAGATTTAGAATAACTGGGTCATATTTCCAACCCCTTTGTTATGAACATCTTGTTAAAGAGGAGATAGGCTAGTGTGATGACCTGAATGAAAACAGGAAACAAACATTGAAAGCACAACGACTCTCTAGAAAACGAACTACCTATAGGCAAAAGATGAACACTTTACTCATTGTCCCTGGGATCCCCTTGAGGCTCCGAACAAAGCAAGGGTCCTCATGTAAAACTGCTTACAAATGAACAAATATCACAACACAAAATTACCCTACGTCACACAAAGCACGCAATGACAGTCAAATATTTCTCTCGGAATTTCTGGGGGAAAAGTAAGACCTCACAAAGGGGACACCCAGCCCTCCACTCCCCATCCAAAGGCCCCAGTTCCTCACCAGCTCGTGTGTAGAACCAGTTCTCATCATAGGGAGCAAGTTCTTTATGCTTGGCCAGCTTGACGGTGTCCACCCATTCAGGGACTTTCAGCTTCCCGGACCTGGGACCAGAACAGCCAGAAAGGCACAATTCAGGAGCCTCCACAAACTCCATCCCAATTCCCTTCCGTCAGCACAACTGTACATCACTAGGAGCCCAATGTGCCCCACAAGAGGAAAAATACTGAAACTCAAACACAACCCAGGCCTCATGTAGAAAGAGTGGACTCCACACTAACCTCCAACAAGCTCCCCCAGCCAGCAATAGAAAGCCCGCGCGGGCCCGGAGGCGTCCGGCAAGACCAGAGCCCACACCTACTCGACCCCCACCCAGTCCCCACACTCACTTTTTGAGGAAGGCTGCCAGAGCTCTGACGAACTCCTGCTGGTTCACGTCTTTTACAGTAACTCCAGGCATCTGCGGGCAAGGTCGAGCATGAGAACACAGGATGGATGGAGAAGACTGCCAACTGTCGGGGCCCAGCCCCACGGCGACGGAACCGCCGCACTCCCCTTACTTTCCGAAGGCCCTACTTGCAATTCCCCGCTTTAGAGGCCCCGGCGCTTGCGGGTCTTACAGAGCTTACCGACGACCACGGTCTCTTTGGAGCGCATAACACTGCCTGACCCCGTTTGTGAAGACGCTATATGTAGCAAACCCCTGATTCTGCCCTCCACGCCACCCCCGCTTTCCCGGGTGTCCACCTGGCCCAGCCGCGGTTTCCGGACCGCGCGGGTCAGACATGTCCGGACCTGCCGCTCGCACGTGGCCGCGGCTCTAGGGGGCGGGGCGGCCCCACGCGGGTGCCCCGGAGCCCCCAGGTACGTGCCTCGGGCTCGGAAACCGAGCCCCGACTCCCCGCGCCCGGGTCGTCCCGGAGCACTCTTCTTACCGTGCGGCCTCCGCGCTGCCAGCCAGGGGAAAGGGAGCAACGGGGTTTCCCGGGCGCACAAGTCGGGCGTCAGTTATCGCGAGAGTTCTGAGAGCTCGCGAGAACGGGTTTACAAAAAAAGCTGGCTCCACCTCTCTCAGGGCAAAGGCGGCTTCACCTCCGCGGACGTGGGCGGGTTTGGTGGGAGGGTGGAAGCTTTTTTCCTCCTCGCTCTTCTTTCTCCTGCAGCGAGATAGAGTGAGGAGCTCTAATCTCGAGCAGGAGGGAATCTAGTTTCGTTTGCATCAATCGTGGAATGGAACGAATAGCGGCGGAGGCTGTATCTCCTGGCGGAAGTTACGGGGAAACTGGCTGGGCAGGAAATAGACCGGCGCCTCCAGCGGGACGACCCCTTTTTCCGAGTGGAAGTGGCTTCTCTGGCCGAAGGTGGGGCTAGTAAGGGCGGAACTGTGACCAGGAGCCCAGAGGAAGAACACGGAAGAAAGGCGGCCAGCCTGCCCTTTCTCGACCAGCAGTACTCGCGAAAGCAGGAGACGGAAGCCCCACCCTTCTTAGGGCGGAAATTGCTTCACCGTGGCCCTGGAGAGCGGAGTGTGAATGAGGCCCTGGAGGCGGGGAGCAGAAAAGGGCAGGAACAGAGAAGCAGAGGCGGGACCTTCGAAGTTCAGCTCTGCTTCCTAAAGCCCGAGTCTCTTCGGACATGTGTGTGTGTGCTTAGTCACTCAGTCCTGTCAGACTCTTTGTGACCCCATGCGCTGTATCCCACCAGGCTCTTCTGCCCATGGGGATTCTTCAGCCAGGAATAGGGGAGTAGGTTGCCATGCCCTTCTCCAGGGGATCTTCCCAACCCAGGGATCAAACCCAGGCCTCCCGCAGTGCAGGCAGATTCTTTACCTGGGAAGCCCCTCTTCGGACAAAGTGCACACAATACTAATTCTATCGGCAAATGTTTTTTGTGTGCCTACTCTGTGCAAGAAACAGTTAAACATGTACAGTGTTACATGCATTATCTAGGTTAATCCGACTGAAGTCCAAGAACACAGAGGACACACCTGCGGTTTGATGAAGTTGCTAACTTGCTGCGAGGAGAAAATATTGAAATATGTAAACTACAATGTGTCAGCGTAGACAGCAATTCTAACAAACGTACTACTCTGATGTGTGATGCTGATAGGAGGGGAGGCTTTGGGGAGCGAGGGGAATATGGGAGCTCTTACTTTCTGCTCAATTTTGCTATGAACCTCAAAACTGCTTGAAAGAAAAAAACTTTTAAAAAATGGTTTAAAAAAAAAAAAACAATGGTTTGAGAGTGGGAAGTTGTTCATGTTGTGATGAAGCCATGTTACAGTACATGAACTTTTTAGGGAAAAAAAAAATTCCTAAGGTATCAAGACAGCATGTTTAGTCATTTATGCTGAGTGGCCAGAGAGGAGTTGCATGCAGGCTCTGTTAGAGGGGAGAACGTGGCTGGACAGGCCCAGGTGATTAGGCTTGTAAACTAGGGGCCAAGGGCCCCTGAGGAATGTAAGGAAGTCTATCTAAGGGGCTTATTAGAGATATTAAGTCAGATGAAAAGGATGAGGGTCTATGTAGGGCATAGGTTATAGAATTGTCTATGTGAATATACGTTGGCGGCTGCAGAGCCAGCTACACAATGTGACAGGGATGCAGGATGAGGTCTCGTGGATCAGGCAGTGAGGGTTTGAGTAGAGAACTGGATGGGGGTGGGTGGTATGATGGTGCTACATTGGTCAAGGAGCATAGTCTGGAGTGGACCAGGTTCACACAGGGCTGAGTGAAAGAGAGTGTGGATTCCCAAAGGGCAGAATGTAAAAGGAGCTCCTGAAGTGAAACATGGGTGTCTGTTTGGAGAGGAGCAGGATGATGCTTCAAATCTGGAAACTCATTGATTTCTGCAGAACACGAATGAGGATGGTACATGAAGGAAGCTTAGAAGAGGGATGATTTACTCAGTACCCTGTTGGACCTGGGCAACACCTTTCCTCACCTGGTAATGGGTGCTGGGAATGGGAGTGACATACGAGACAGTGCTTACAGTCTATTAGCTTTAATCTCCAAAGGCTTGTCAGAGGCCAAGAGCCCATTGGCTCCCCACAACTGCAGGTGAAGGATGCTTCAGCCATGTAGGAGCATGAACAATCTGTAAACTGGCCTTTTTCCCCACACCTGAGCTCTGCAGAGCCTCCACCTCTCTCCCTGGGGAAGTGGTTGGGGAAGCAATGGGGGCACGCTGACAGTTTGACAGACAAACTAGATCTAGCCAGGAGTGTAAAAGGTCCTGCTAAGTCTGACAAGAAGGGGAGATGGGCTGCAGAGAAATGGGTCCATGAGGAGTGGCCTGCCCCCAGCTCCTTTCTCCAGTCTTCATCACTTTCTTTTTCCCCCTCCCTTTTCTCATGTCATCCTTTAACCTCAAATTATACTTTCTCTTTTACTGTTCCCAGCTGTGTGAGCTTGGTGTACTAGGGACCTTTGGTCAGCCCTGAATAGCAGGGTCGTAGCATGTTGCAATGCTTCCCTCCCCCTTGATTATAGAGCTTGGCTCTCTGTCACTGAGAGAGCATGGCACAAGGCTTAGGCAGGTCTGTTAAGGGGCAATCATACATCTAAGTTAAAACAAGGTCAGGGAAGGAAGGTGTGAACCGACTTAGGTTATCCTTTGGTTATCCTGCACTGAGTCCTAGTCCTGAGAAGTGTTAGAGATTTGTTGCTGTGTAATCTGTTAGAATTAGAAGCAACTCATCTTCTCAAGACCCCAAACTGGAAAATAGCAAGTTGTAATTGGATGCCATCACCATCAATTATCTTGAATAAAAAGAGGTGTGTAGGTAACATTAGGAAACAGAATCAGTGCCCAGGCAGAATCATCCTCCCAGGCATGAACTTTCTGTTTGGCCCTTCTAAGAGTGGGAATGGGGATGGGGGTCTCCAAATCTTTGTATCTTTGGAATAGCTCAACAGGTCTCCACATACTTGGAACAGTTCAGGAAGAAAAACTTGACAGCAGAGGACTAAGAAACAAATGTGAGTAAGATATTACTACTCACTGCTATCTTGAATGCAAAAGCAAAGACTTTTTGAAAAAACCCTTGGGATGTCTGTCTGTCTCCTGAATTTTTCACTCTCTGTATTATAAAAATTATCTATTAATTGATTTATCCACCTGCAATGCAGGAGACCCAGGTTTGATTCCTGGGTTGGGAAGTTCCCATGGAGGAGGGCATGGCAACCCACTCTAGTATTCCTGCCTGGAGAATCCCCATGGACAGAGGAGCCTAGCGGCTTACATGGGGGTCACAAAGAGTTGGACATGACTGAGCAACTAAGCACAATTGATTTGGGCCTGGCAAGGAAAAGGAACCTTTCTTCAGTATTTGCCTACAAATTTTTCCTAAAATACTTGGACAAGTCATTTTATCTCTTTAAGCTTGTTCCTTTATTTGTAAAATCAGAGTAATCATGCATAGCTTACAGAGTTGCTGTGAGGATATGTGGGAATTGCATACAGTGAGTACTCAATAAATGATAATTGTCACCATGCTTTTATAGGTCCTTCAAATCTTAGATACAAGAACCTCCCAAGTTTAGGAAAAACCTTTTATAAAGACTAACTTGATTATTCCTGTTCTGATTGGTCTCAGTCTCCCCATTATAAAAATATTATGTTAGATCAGCACTGGGGCTTCCCTGGTGGCTCAGCAGTAAAGAATCCGCCTGCAATGCAGGAGACGTGGGTTTGATCCCGTGGTTGGGAAGATCCCCTGGAGAAAGAAATGGCAACCCACTCCAGTATTCTTGTCGGGGAAAATCCCATGGACAGAGGAGCCTGGCAAGCTAGAGTCCAAGGGGTCACAAAGGGTCAGACACAACATAGCAGCTAAACAACAGATGAGCATAAATTGGCATTCCATTGACCAAAGCTGGCCTGAAGGTATGCTTTGTTTGACCAACATAGGATTTAAGCACAGCACAGGATTTAAAGAAAAACTGAGCCAGCATTTGAAAATTAAGAAATGTAAAACAGAAATCTAGTTTTCCAGCTTCTCTTAAAAAATCAGAAGATATGGCAGTACTGAGTCCACATTCCTGCCTGGTAACAATTCACTAGGGCCAAAAGGAAGCTGCCCCCTTAGGTGGGGCATGCATTCTCAGTTTTCCAGGGCTCCTCTGGCCTTCTTTACTCATTTATATGATCTGTTTGGCCCTGTAGGTATTTCAACCTGTGCCCCTCTGAACAGCTGGAAACTATGCTTGGCACAGAGCAGTCACTTAATTATTCAATCAGTGAATCACCTACTGTGTTTCCCTACCACTCTTTCTTACCTGGCTATACAAAGAAATCCAAGTTTGTAGTTACTTGTGGTAGTTACTGAGTAAGTGACTTTCATTTTGAGGAGTGAACAAGTCCTTTCTGTCACTCAGGATAGACTAGGTTCAGTTCAGTTCAGTCGCTCAGTCATGTCCGACTCTTTGCAACCCCATGAATCAGCATGGGCACAGCTGTGGGCACAACCCCACAGCACACCCGGCCTCCCTGTCCATCACCAACTCCCGGAGTTCACCCAAACTCATGTCCATCAAGTTGGTGATGCCATCCAACCATATCATCCTCTGTCGTCCCCTTCTCCTCCTGCCCCCAATCCCTCCCAGTATCAGGGTCTTTTCCAATGAGTCAACTCTTAGCATGAGGTGGCCAAAGTATTGGAGTTTCAGCTTCAGCATCAGTCCTTCCAATGAACACCCAGGACTGATCTCCTTTAGGATGGACTGGTTGGATCTCCTTGCAGTCCAAGGGACTCTCAAGAGTCTTCTCCAACATCACAGTTCAAAAGCATCAATTCTTCAGCACTCAGCTTTCTTCACAGTCCAACTCTCACATCCATACATGACCACTGGAAAACCCATGGCCTTGACTAGACAGACCATTGTTGGCAAAGTAATGTCTCTGCTTTTTAATATGCTATCTAGGTTAAGCTGTGGTAAAAAAGCAATTCCCACATCTCAGTGGCTTAATACAATACTGGTTTATTTCTTGCTTACTCACACAAACCAAGACACAAAACGAAAATACTCTTCTGTTTTCACATGCATGGAGGCAGACATGAGTGCACAGGTATATACAGGATCACATGTCAAATGAATACCCTGGAACATGAACTCATGCAGAAATCTATTTAGATACTGGTTAGCTTAAACTGCACAACTTTCTTTTTGTTGGGGATTTTAAAAGGTGCCAGGACCTAGGGAAGGTAAGAGAATATCCACCTTTGGCCAAGGAAACGGCCATGCTACAAAAGGAACCAAAAGCTAACAAAGCACCTGAGAGCTTTAAAAAAGCCTGAAGCGTGTACTACATTAAATTCCATGCAGAAATCTGTGAGTAAAATACCAAATATGCAATGCCTACAGGCTGCTGCTGCCCCCTACCCCAGGGGCCTCCACTTCTGGGCTTCTAGCTTAGGAGGGAAATGGATCCCAGTCGCCCAATATGCAGAGCCACGGAAGGGGCTGGGCTGGGCCGGAGAGAGGGCCCAACAGGCTGGAATCCTCTTCCTCCAGCAGCAGCTACAGGAAGGAAGGAAGAGGGCAAGATCAGGTCACATCCATTTCCCCTCCCAGCAAACCCTCCCTTTTTACCCCATCTCATCCAGGCGCATCTTTGTTCACCTGGATTATAGCAAACACTTCCTCCTGACCGATTTTACCACTTCTAGTCTTGCCTCATCCAACCTCTCCATCACAGCCACCATACTTATCTTTCTAAAGCTCAGAGTCTCTGAATACATCCCTGCCTAGCTCAGAAATATTCCCTTGTTCCCCTTCATGTATGGTTGCTTGTTTACCTCCATGATCAGAAGCCCTTCCAGACTCACCTGGTTCTTTCTCAGCAGTTCCTTCAGGCCAGTTTCCTCACCTGCACTGCATGCCCAACCCATCATTTTGGACAGGAGAAATCTCAGCCTTCCCTTCCCCCATAGGTGTTTCTCACGCCTCAAGATTCTTGTAGCTCTCTTCAAGTTTATCACTAAACTTTATGAAAGCATCCAGGTTTTCCAAATAGGATGCCTTTAAAGGCAAGTTGCCAAATAGGAAACTCTTTAAAAGCAATTATTAAGGGTCCAGGCCAGACTCTTGATACCTCCTCAGTCCCTCTCCAGACTTCAGCAGGCACTGTGGGTCCAGAGAAGCGCTGGGCTGGAGTGAGGAGACCAGGCTTTGCCACTGACTTGCTATATGCTCTCAGGCCTCTCTCAGGGCCTCACTTTCCTTGACATCAGGGCACTGGACATTTGCTTTTGAGCACACACAGACATAAATTCACTGAATAACTCTCAACTGTAATCTAAGGGGCTAGGTTGAAAAGCGTGGGGCCTGGGATCTTCAACTTGTTGACCTCCTGATCTCCTTGGTTAGTCCCTGCTTGTTCCAGCACCTCTGTTTCTCAGTCATGCCTTTCCCATCCTTTCCTTTTAGAGAACAGGTTACCTGGCGGGCCACAAGGATGGAGCAGGGAGATCCAGGCAGGGTTGGTGGGGCCAGGAGTCAGGCGGGGAGCCTGAGATGAATCTTTCAGTCCCACAAGAGCCTCAGCTGCCTCCTGCTGCAGCTGCTGCTCTGAGGAGACAGAGGTCCAGGTCAGGCGAGAGGGTCCAGGGGCCTGCAAAGGAGAGATGCAGACTGGGAATCCCTACTTCAGCCCACCCACCAGAGGCTCCCTGTCCCCGGTTACTTCATTATTCCCTACTCTTCCCTTCCCCAAGCTGAACTTCCTCCCAGGGTCCTGGATCCCACTTCTTTTTCAGGACCTGTGGCTGTAGCAGAAGAGGGTCTGGGGTGCCACAGGGCTGGAGTATCAGAGTTGAGCATCTGGAAATAAGGAAAAAAGATGCCAGGGGATTAAACTCATTGACAGACATGTATACATGAAAAGAGGAACAGGATTTTGCTGTGTTGTGATCTGGGATTCTGAGTGCCTGTGGTCTTAGGTTTTGTGGCTTTGGGCAAGTCCCTCCCTCTGTTTGCCCTGCTTTGTTTTCTGTAAAATGGAAACATTTTACAGCTTCTTACTCCCAGAGCTACTGTAAGGATTATGGGAAACACTTGGTGTCAGTTTAAAAAACAATGGACAAAACACCTAGAGGGATTTGAATGATTGTTCCTGCCCTACCAGTGTCTGATTTTCTTCCCTCCTAGTTCCTTAATCCCCATGGAACTTGAGGAGCTTGGCCAACCTTTAGGAAACTTTGTCTAATGGCCTCTGAAGTTCTTACCATCATGTCCCCCGACCCCTCACATCAGTCGGCAGTTCAACCCTATCTGTTTAAGCAGATTTAATAGCCACTATTTGTTTAAGGCCAGGGCTTGTGCTGCTGCTGCTGCTAAGTCACTTCAGTTGTGTCCGACTCTGTGCAACCCCATAGACGGCAGCCCACCAGGCCCTGCCGTCCCTGGGATTCTCCAGGCAAGAACACTGGAGTGGGTTGCCATTTCCTCCTCCAATGCATGAAAGTGAAAAGTGAAAGTCAAGTCGCTCAGTGGTGTCCGACTCTTAGTGACCCCATGGACTGCAGCCTACCAGGCTCCTCCGTCCATGGGATTTTCCAGGCAAGAGTACTGGAGTGGGGTGCCATTGCCTTCTCCGGGCTTGTGCTAAGTGTATTCAATATATTATTGCTAATTCTTTTTATTACCAAAAGATAGTACTGTCTCTGATTTACTAATAGGAAACAGGCTCAGAGAAGTAAAGATACTTGTACAAAGATTCACAGCTAGCCAGTTAGGAGAGCTCTGCCTCACAATAGTCTTAGTCTTTCTCTTCATCATCTACTATGGTGTCCAGCACAGGGTTAGGCACATTACAAACACATGTCTTTTTCTCCCTACTCACGTGCGGGGCAGGGTAGAAGGCCCTTGGGATTCTCCAGAAAGAGGAGCTGTCAGTATTGGGTGAGATCCTGTGCAGGTTGGGAGAGGGCCATGAGTGGGCAGCTGGAGGGTGGTGCCAGGGTCAAAACCTAATGAGGAAAAGAGAACGCAAAGTATATAGTGTTCAGAGGTCACGGCTTCTGTCTTGCCTTTTCCTACCCTGTATTCTTTCGCTCTTCTCTTTCTGACACAGTGGTACACAGTCATTCAAATATCTGTTGAATTAACGTTGAGTTCATCTTACCAGGAAAAGGATGCAGCGGGATAGCAGGTTCTTGGCACAGCAAGCGGCACACCACTGGGGTTGGCATGGAAAGGCCTGGAGGCAGCCAATGCCCAGGGGCCCAAGGGCCTGGAGGCATTGGAGTCCAGGGCAAAGGTAAGGCTTCTGGGGGACGACTGAGCAGCAGAGGGCCCCGAGAGTTCTCCTGCAAGGGCAGGGAGCACAGGTTGGAGTCAAGTTCAAGGCTGGAGAAGGAATGTTCTAGGATAGAATTGGGGCCCCAAAACTTCAGAGCTTGAAGGGCTGCAAAATCCCACCCCATCATTTTGCCCATGGAATAGAAGTGATTTGCCCAAGATTACATAGCAAGTCAGGGCTGGACCTAGAACCCAGGTGTTGTGGGCACAAAGGAAGGGATCTGGGCAGGGGCTAGGACAGGAGTCACTCCCTCAGGGCCCAAGGGGACCTTGTGCCACTGGGACTGGCACAGGCCTTCCTTACCTTTCCAGGAGGTGTCAGTGCCAGTGGAACTACATGATGGGGAATCTGAGGCTGGGGTGCTATGTTCTCCTTTCCAGCTGTGAGGGACCAGGGAGAGCTTTGGGAAGCTCTTTCTCCTGAGTGCCTCCCACTCCAGCCCAAAATTGAATTTTTATCTCCCTCTGTCCCATTTCTACCCCCTGATCTCATTACATCCTTCCAACACTTAAATCACATTTTACAGTTGGGGAGGGAGAGGCCCAGAGAACAGAAACTCCTTGCCCAAGATCATACATCAATTCAGTGGCAAGAGTGGGGCTCTTCTCCCTACTTAAGCTTTTTCTGCCTAAATTCCTCTGGCCACAGCCAGTGACACTTACAGTGGACCCCCGGTCGAGTGACTCCCTTCTTGACATGGCTGGGAGCTTTGGGAGGAGCTGCCCCTCTCATGAGTTCCTGGGTTAGGTGCCTCTTTAGCTGCGCCTCCTGCTGCCTACGCAAGGCCACCTGGGCAGCCATGACCCTTCGGCGCTCCCTAAAGACAGGGAGTGGTGAGTCAAAAGTCAAGTCAGCCACCTTTTAGATGAGGCCCATCCTCTCCCTTCTCCGGATCTCATACTCACAAGATGAGGACACATTTGTGACACTCGCATGCCCGAAAGAGGCACAAGCGCTTGTGGCCCTTGAGGTGGGCAGTGACACCGTGGTTGCGGCAACGGGCACAGGTTGGAGAGCGACTGACAGCTCTCCTGGGGATAAGTTCCATGCCCTGGGGGGCTCTGCTTTCACCCCCTGTGGCAGAGTCTGAAGGGCAATGGTGGACAGCAGCCATTTCATTGGGGTCCATGGATCTAGGGGCAGGAGTGGAGGGTCAGGGTGGCCACGTGGGTCCTGTCCTGACTATCCGTCTTGCCTCTGGGAGACCACACCAGAAGGATTTTCCCACTTTGCCCATCCCGGGACTCAGCTGTCACCCTTGATTCTCCCCTGGCTCTCTCCCTTTTTCACCCTTCCTGGGGCATCCTCCTCTCCAAGAACCTCTCTCCTCTTTCCTTTCTTATGTATCTTTCGATCCAAACATTATTCTCTGCTCATCTGTACCTTCCCAAGCACAAATACCAATTTGGGGCACACTCAGGCACTCTCATGCCACCTGCAACAGTTCTTACACTCCCCTTTTCATCACCACTCCATTCCCACGATTTTCCTGGCATCCTCTTCCACAGTTATCATCCTTCCTTCCTGCAGTTATCCAATTCCCACACATGCTTTCATGTTCCCCTTTTAATCCTTAACCCTCATGTATGCCGTGCAATTCAACCTCTACCTGCAGCCCTTTTAATCAGACCCCCTTGCACCCCAGTAAATATATCATTCTCAAGAATCCCTTGTCCCACTTTCAAGAATTATTTTCATTTCCTCAGCAAAGGTTTACTGAGCCCCTTCCACGTGCCAGGCCCTGATCTAGGCACAAAGACTCCCACCCCCCACGGCCCAAATTCTTCTCTTGCACCCACACTCCTTCCAAATAAGGCAAACCCGGGCAAGTCGCTGCGCCCGGCCATCACGCGCCTTCACCGACTCCCAACAAGTAGTCTCGAGCCACTCCTGCCCCACCGCCCCACTCAGCTGTTCCTCGCGCGCACCCCATTCTGGAGTTGTCCCCCCAAACGCTGGGTCCGCGGCCCCGCCCCGCTCCAGGGTCTCAGGGAGGGGGCGGGGCTCGGGGAGCGCACCCAGGGTCCGCGGGGCGGGGGAAGGGCAAAGGGGGCGCGAGGAACGCGAGCAGGGAGGCGAGGGGATGCCTGGGGCGGGGAGTCCAGAGCAGGAGAGGGAGGGAAAGAGACACGGAGGGGCGGGGTCGTGTTCGTCCCGTCAGTCCGGAGTTACCACAGCCTGGAGTAGAGTTAGAGTCAATCTGGAGGAGGCGAAAGGAGGCGGTGAGACAGTGGCGTGAGGAACGGCTGCGCTCGCGCCACTTTTCCCGCCCCTTCTCGAAAGGACCAATGAACTTCAAGCGACGTCTCCGGCGCTGAGGCGACCGACCAATGGGCTTCAAGATCTTGCACTGACAGCCCGCCCCTTTACCTCCGGTCCGCTTCTCCTCGCGCTGGACTATCCAGCCAATAGCGCGTCGAGTTGAGTCTCGCACTTGTCCCTTCTCCTTGTGATTTGCCTTCCCAAATTGTTCTTCCCCTTTTGGGAGAGATGGCCAATGGGGCGTCGAGTACCGCTTCCAGTACAAGGCTGGCCCCGCCCCCAGGAACTGCCGCCTGGCCCGCCCTCCCGCGAACGTTGACCTGGATGCATCGGCGCATGCGCAGTCTCGCTCTCTGGCCTGAGCTGCAACGCCCTGCCTCTAGAGCGTTTGGTAGCCAGGACTTGGCTTGAGCGGCTTTTCACTGCGTGGACGCCCGTGTGTTTTTTCACTTCCCTCCCACTTCCCCAACTCACGATCTACATTTCTCTTATGTTCCCCTACCTGTGATATCCTTGTTTCCCCTCTGGGTCCCACCTTCTAACGTTGTGGCCCTTTCCTTGTGTTTCTTATTGGCTGTGTCCATGCTGATTTCCCTAAATTTGACGTTTTCCTTCTCAGGAGTCTTTCTCTTTGCCTGTTCATCCTGCTGATTTTCGAAACCCTTTCTCCACATGCCTTATCCCCTCATAGTCTGTCCCCCTTCCCCTCCTATCCCCGTCTTTGGTTCCCGAGATACTTCTGTGATTTTTCTTTTTAACCTTCTCCCCCTCTGTGTTCATCTTCCTCCCGGATTTCACCCCATTCTCTGGCCTCCATTCTGTAATTGTAGCCTTCTCTGTGCGTCTCTATTAGACCCATCTCACGGTTTCCCCACCCCCATCCTCTGTGTTGTCCCCTTTTCTCTATGCATCCCGCCCTGTCTCCTTTTCTGTCTTTGAGCCTCTCAGATAGTCTCCTCGCCACCCCAGAACCCGATCTTTGTGCCTAACTTCTCATTTTTCTGCCACTCCCAATTGTGCTCTCTCTGCTGCTCATCCTCTGTCTCCCTGCAAGTTTCTGTTCCGTTAATTTGCTCCTCTTTCTCAGTGTGGTTTCTCTTGTAGGAATGGTGTCTCCTCTGACCGCTACTTCAACCCTTTTTCCTTTAGGGTTTTATTCCAGTCTTTTCTGGTTGTGTCCGTGCTTGTACCCAGATTGCTGGGGCCTGTGGTTTTGCATTCCAGGTAGGTGTGTGCCCTGTCCCCTGCTTGGTCCAACTCCTTTGATCCTTTGTCTGTCTTCATTCCCCCTTTCCATGTCCCATCTTTTCTGCTGGTCTTGGCTTCTTGGTTTGCTGCAGATTTCTGGGTTACGCATCCTCTGTGTCAGGTATTCTGGTCAGAAAAGTGTGGCAGAAGTGACCTCTATCTGGACTGCTGTGCAGGGGAGCAGAACTAGACAAAATTGGAAAGGTTGTTTGGGGCCTGTCTGAGGGATGAAGGGTGGCTTGTGTGTGGGAGGCTTGAATGCCAGCTTAAGAGATTGACCTTGATCTTTTAGATAGTGGAGAGAGAGAGATGGGGGAGCAGGGGGGCAACATTTTGGAGAGCTTAGCACTTGCCTGGCACTTTATGCTAATAATCTTAATAATAAGTCTATGAGATATATTTTTAATATGTTTTATGAATGAGTTCAATAAGAGGCACAAGATCACACAGCTAGTCAGTGGAGAGGTAAAGATTCCAACCTTGGTCTGTCTTTGAGTTCAAAGTCTTAAGAACTTTGTACTACCTACAGCGTTTTATTAATTTCCAGTAATCCCCACTTTCCCACTTTTATTCCCTAACTGTCCCACAGGTGCTCATTTCAGATGGCACATGCATATCTCTTTTAGTCTGTGTGTGTTCGTGGCAAGATGTGCAGTGTTTTATATGCATGATGTTTTTAACTTATGCAAGTGAGATTGTTTATTATTAAAAATAATCAGCACAGTGTTTATATGATCCATCCATGTGCATGTGATGTGTACAGCTAACCAGTTGCTTCTAACTAGTGCATGATATTCCATGGTATGCATCCCCTGTGTGTTACATGTTCACTTGGTCTCAGGGAGGGATGCCCATGTTGCCTTCAGCTCACTATCCCCACCATACTGCCACATCCTTTTATGTGTTCATTTGTAGTTGAAGGTGGAAATCCCTGTTTTGTGTACCTAGGATATACCAGAAATAGCTATTCGTAAACCTAATTTCATACTGTTCATGGGGTTCTCAAGGCAAGAATACTGAAGTGGTTTGCCATTCCCTTCTCTAGTGAACCCTGATAGCTCAGTTGGTAAAGAATCCGCCTGCAATGCAGGAGACCCCAGTTCGATTCCTGGGTCGGGAAGATCCCCTGGAGAAGGGAAAGGCTACCCACTCCAGTATTCTGGCCTAGAGAATTCCATGGACGGTCCATGGAGTCACAAAGAGTTGGACACGACTGGGCCACTTTCAGTTTCTCCAGTGAACCACATTCTGTCAGACCTCTCCACCATGACCCATCTGTCTTGGATGGCCTCACAAGGCATGGCTTAGTTTCATTGAGTTAGACAATGCTGTGGTTCATGTGATCAGATTGGCTAGTTTTCTGTGATTGTGGTTTCAGTGTGTCTGCCCTCTGATGCCCTCTCGCAACACCTACCAATCTTACTTGGGTTTCTCTTACCTTGGACGTGGGGTATCTCTTCACGGTTGCTCCAGCAAACACAGCCATTGTTCCTTAACTTGGACGAGGGGTATCTCCTCACCGTCATCACTCCTGACCTTGTACATGGAGTAGCTCCTCTTGGCCCTATTGTGCCTGCACAGCTGCCGCTCAAGGCAAAATGATAGGATACTGAAAGAGGAACTCCGCAGGTCAGTAGGTGCCCAATATGCTACTGGAGATCAGTGGAGAAATAACTCCAGAAAGAATGAAGGGATGGAGCCAAAGCAAAAAAAACACCCAGTTGTGGATGTGACTGGTGATGGAAGCAAGGTCCGATGCTGTAAAGAGCAATATTGCATAGGAATCTGGAATATTAGGTCCATGAATCAAGGCAAATTGGAAGTGGTCAAACAGGAGATGGCAAGAATGAATGTCAACATTCTAGGAATCAGCAAAGTAAGATGGACTGGAATGGGTGAATTTAACTTAGATGATCATTATATCTACAACTGTGGGCAGGAGTCCCTTTGAAGAAATGGAGTAGCCATCATGGTCAACAAAAGAGTTCAAAATGCAGTACTTGGATGCAATCTCAAAACGAAAGAATGATCTCTGTTCATTTCCAAGGCAAACCATTCAATATCATGGTAATCCAAGCCTATGCCCCAAGCAGTAACACTGAAGAAGATGAAGTTGAATAGTTCCATGAAGACCTCCAAGACCTGGAGGTCTTCATGGAACCTGCCTGATAAACTATGGACGGAGGTTCGTGGCATTGTACAGGAGACAGGGATCAAGACCATCCCCATGGAAAAGAAATGCAAAAAAGCAAAATGGCTGTCTGAGGAGCCCTTACAAAAAGCTGTGAAAAGAAGAGAAGCGAAAAGCAAAGGAGAAAAGGAAAGATATAAGCATCTGAATGCAGAGTTCCAAAGAATAGCAAGGAGAGATAAGAAAGCCTTCCTCAGCGATCAATGCAAAGAAATAGAGGAAAACAACAGAATGGGAAAGACTAGAGATCTCTTCGAGAAAATTAGAGATACCAAGGGAACAATTCAGCAAAGATGGGCTCAATAAAGGACAGAAATGGTATGGACCTAACAGAAGCAGAAGATATTAAGAAGAAGTGGCAAGAATACACAGAAGAACTGTACAAAAAAGATCTTCACGACTAAGATAATCACGATGGTGTGATCACACACCTAGAGCCAGACATTCTGGAATGTGAAGTCAAGTGGGCCTTAGAAAGCATCACTACAAACAAAGCTAGTGGAGGTGATGGAATTCCAGTTGAGCTATTTCAAATCCTGAAAGATGATGCTGTGAAAGTGCTGCACTCAATATGCCAGCAAATTTGGAAAACTTAGCAGTGGCCATAGGACTGGAAAAGGTCAGTTTTCTTTTCAATCCCAAAGAAAGGCAATGCCAAAGAATGCTCAAACTACCGCACAATTGCACTCATCTCACATACTAGTAAAGTAATGCTCAAAATTCTCCAAGTCAGGCTTCAGCAATACATGAACCGTGAACTTCCAGATGTTCAAGCTGGTTTTAGAAAAGGCAGAGGAATCGGAGATCAAATTGCCAACATCTGCTGGATCATCAAAAAAGCAAGAGAGTTCCAGAAAAACATCTATTTCTGCTTTATTGACTATGCCAAAGCCTTTGTGTGGATCACTATCAACTGTGGAAAATTCTTCAAGAGATGGGAATACCAGACCACCTGACCTGTCTCTTGAGAAACCTATGTGCAGATCAGGAAGCAACAGTTAGAACTGGACATGGAACAACAGACTGGTTCCAAGTAGGAAAAGGAGTACGTCAAGGCTGTATATTGTCACCCTGCTTATTTAACTTCTATGAAGAATACATCATGAGAAACATTGGGCTGGAAGAAGCACAAGCTGGAATCAAGATTGCTGGGAGAAATACCAATAACCTCAGATATGCAGATGACACCACCCTTATGGCAGAAAGTGAAGAGGAACTTAAAAAGCCTCTTGATGAAAGGGAAAGAGGAGAGTGAAAAAGTTGGCTTAAAGGTCAACATTCAGAAAACTAAGATCATGGCATCTGGTCTCATCACTTCATGGGAAATAGATGGGGAAACAGTGGAAACAGTGTCAGACTTTATTTTTCTGGGCTCCAAAATCACTGCTGATGGTGACTGCAGCCATGAAATTAAAAGACCCTTACTCCTTGGAAGGAAAGTTATGACCAACCTAGATAGCATATTGGAGAAGGCAATGGCAACCTACTCCAGTACTCTTGGCCTGGAAAATCCCATGGGTAGAGGAGCCTGGTAGGCTGCAGTCCATGGGATCTCGAAGAGTCGGACACGACTGAGCGACTTCCCTTTCACTTTTCACTTTCATGCTTTGGAGAAGGAAATGGCAACCCATTCCAGTGTTCTTGCCTGGAGAATCCCAGGGATGGTGGAGCCTGGTAGGCTGCCGTCTCTGGGGTCGCACAGAGTCGGACACGACTCAAGCGACTTAGCAGCAGCAGCAGCAAATAGCGTATTAAAAAGCAGAGACATTACTTTGCCAACAAAGGTCCGTCTAGTCAAGGCTATGGTTTTTCCAGTGGTCATGTATGGATGTGAGAGTTGGACTGTGAAGAAAGCTGAGCGCTGAAGAATTGATGCTTTTGAACTGTGGTGTTGGAGAAGACTCTTGAGAGTCCCTTGGACTGCAAGGAGATCCAACCAGTCCATCCTAAAGGAGATCAGTTCTGGTTGTTCATTGGAAGGACTGATGTTGAAGCTGAAACTCCAATACTTTGGCCACCTCATGCGAAGAGTTGACTCATTGGAAAGGACTCTGATGCTGGGAAGAGTTGGGGGCAGGAGGAGAAGGGGATAACAGAGGATGAGTTGGCTGGATGGCATCACCGACTTGATGGACATGAGTTTGGGTAAACTTTGGGAGTTGGTGTTGGATAGGGAGGCCTGGCGTGCTGCGGTTCATGGGGTTGCAAAGAGTCGGACACGACTGAGTGACTGAACTGAACTGAACTGAAAACTAATTTGGCTAAGTATTGCCAGACTTCTTACAATGAATGATACTTTGGGCTTGAGACACTGATCAGAACCCTTGGCGCCTCCATTCTTCAGGGTCCAGAAGAGGACCCTTTCCCTGGCCACAACTACCCCATAAGCACCAATGCACAAGGGCCTCTCCAGCCCCATAGTTCTACCAACATTCATATTTTTCCAGCTTTCTGATCTCTTGTCGGTCTGGTAGATGCTCATTTGAATACACTGAATTTCTATGATTATTGTTGAGCACGAGTGTTTCTTCATGTGCTTGTTAGCCTTTCTGGTTTGCTTTTCTGAGAATTGAGAATTGCCTCTTCAAATACTTGGCCTATTTCCCTACTGAAATTTCTCTCTTGTTCTTAACAATTTGCCTGAGATCCTTGCCCATTCTTATTGGCTTAAGACTTTGCATACACTTTTATGACCATTTTGGCATTTCATATTATTTTAGAAATTTATCCACTTATGAGGTGGATATATTTCAAATTTGTAAGTGTAGACTTGTTTTTTAAATACATATTTTAAGAAATTAATTTTTGGTTGCATTGGGTCTTCATTGCGACATGAGGTTTCTTTGTTTTGTGACTTCTCTCTAGTTGTAGTGCTTGGGCTCTAGAGTGCATGGGCTCAGTAGCTCTGCAGCATGTGGGGTCTTAGTTCCCTAGCCAGAGATCAAACCTATGTCTTCTGTATTGGAAGGCAGATTCTCAACCACTGGACCACCAGGGAAGTCCCAAATGTGGAGTTGTTAATGACAGTTTTATTATTCTTAGGACGTATGATGTCTTTCAGTTCCTATTTTTCATTCTGCATTTTATTTGTATCTTCTCTCTTTTTTTTTCTTGAGTAGATTTGCTGGAGGATTATCTTAGTAATAGTGTCAAAGAATGAATGTTAGTTTTTTGTAAATAGTTTTTGTAATCAATTTCATTGATTTCTGGTCATCATTTTGTTGCTTTGTTGTCCCTTGTATAACTTCTTGAGTTAATTCATAAGCATATTTTATAATTCTTATTGTTTCTTTATAAATGTACTTAAATTATAAATTTACTTCTAAATATTGATTTAGAAATCATTGTCCAATTAAAAAAAACTTTGATTGTGAAATGATTATTAGCTCACAAGAAGTTGCAAAAATTGTGTATAGAATCCCTAAAACCCTTCTTCTGGTTCCCCATAGGGACATTCTGTATGACTGTAGTAAATGAGCAGGAAATTAACATTGGTACAGTACTCTTGGGGCTTCTCTGGTTGCTCAGTGGTAAACAATCCTGCCGCAATGCAGGACATGTGGGTTTGATCCCTGGGTTGGGAAGATCCCTTGGAGAAGGAAATGGCAACCTCTGGTATTCTTGCCCGAGAAATCCCACTGACTCCTCCCCCAGAGGAGCCTGGGAGGGCTACAGTCCATCAGTTTAGTTCAGTTCAGTCAGTCACTCGATCGTGTCTGACTCTTTGCGACCCCATGGACTGCAGCACACCAGGCTTCCCTGTCCATCTATAGTCCATAGAGTTGCAAAAGAATCTGACATGACTGAGTGACTAAACAACAACAACACTTTTAACTAAATTACAGACCTTATTCAGTTTTCTTCAGATTTTACACGCACATGTGTGTGTGTATGTGACATGTAGCATGTTTGCTATTATTCAGTACTAAATACGTCCTCATTTCTTTTTCTAAGTTAGGGGTTACTGAGTAATACATCAGTTGACTGTCACGCATTTGTTGTTCTGATCTCATTGTCTCTAGATGGAGAACAGCCTATATAAATAGTGACCCCTTGAATAAGCCACCTTTCTCTGCTCAGCACCATTTCCAATGGCAGAAACTAAGCGGGAGAGTGAGAGTCAGGATTTGAGAAGCTCACGGAGTGGGTTCAGGTTAGGTTGGAGGAAAGACCATGGAGATGAAGACCTGTGTCCCAGAAAGTCTCAGGGAGCCTATGTCACAGGAACTGATAATCAACTTTCTGCTTCATAAACAGTGATCTAGAGGCCAACAAGAACGGAATTTGAGACCTAGATTGAAATTGGTTCCAGAATCCAGGACCCAAACACAGGACCATGGGACCCCAGCATCTCAGCCCCATGCAACTGCTCTGTCTCCTGGGGGCCATTTCCTCTCTGCCTTGTATGTCCTGTGGGGCTGGATGCTTCAGGACCCTCTTGGCTGGGGAGGATGGGGGGCCTGGATTCCTGTCACTGGGGGAGGGAAAGCTGCCTATCTGGGTCCCTCAGGGGACAAGATCTGTGGAGGCTGAGCTCTTGATTTGCAGCTCAAGGGTTGAGAAGGCAATGTGAGGAGCAGTTGACCAGATAAAGATTCTCTCTTTAGGGGCTGAAGCTCTTCTGTGCTATGAAGCAACATCTTCACTCTTCAGAGCTGTAGGTCTCCATAGGTGGCAATGGTTTCTGTTGAGGAGCATGGTGTGCAAACTGAATGAGGGCTGTGAGGAGACGCTGGTGTTCATCGAGGCAGGTGGGCGGGGGTGACTTTGCTGCATTGTTTTGGCTTGGTCTTCTGACCCCTACTTCCCTTCCCAGCACCCAGGGACTCTGGACTTCAGTTCCAGATATTTATCTTTGGGAACAACATCCAGACACCAGCAGGAGAGGGGCAGGACCCAGCTGGTTGCACTGTGGGCTGGATAAGAGGGCAGAATGGAGGTGGGAGAGAAGACAAGTTTGGGACACACGGGAGAGAGGAGCAGACGGGCTCCTCCTGTGGAGAGAGGGGTGAGGAGAGGCAGATAAAACCTGGGAGGTTTGAGCAGCGAGTAGACAGTAGGGGAGACACATAGCTGGTGGTGGGACAGAGTGAACAGCAAGGGCAGGGTGGGGTGGGGTGGGGTGGGGTGGGAGTTTGGACTGGGTGTGGCCAACGACACTGATCAGAGCTCTCCAATCTTCTGCTCTGCAGGGACCAGAAAGGGAATCCTGGGTTTTAAAGGCTGCAGCCCAGCCTCATCTTACCCCCCGCAAGTCTCCTACCTGGTTTCGCCACCTGGATTGTCCATCGCCTCCTATAGCCGGGTCTGCCGGACCTATCTGTGCAATAACCTCACCAACATGAATGCTATATTGCACCTCAAGGCCAGGACTCCCAAGACTTTAAAATCTTCTTCCCACAGTTGCCCAACTTGTGTGGGCGAGCACTCTAAGAGCTGCCTCCCAAATTTTGTCTCCAGTGAGTCTTGCCCCAGAGACGCTACCAAGTGTTACAGTTCCACAGTGAAATTCCAGGCAGGTGAGAGGACACAGACTTTCTCTCTCAGATGCCTGCTCCATGCCTGCTGCCTCTCCATCCCTGAGGGAGGCGGGTGGGGCTTGGAGAGGTGCTGGGGGTCGTGGTACAGAATTCTAAGGAGAACAGGGGAAGGTGCCTGATGCCGAGTCTTTGGGGGGTGAGCAGGTGTCCTGGTTGGTGAGGGGTGTCTGGAAGGAGGGGCAGGGCGCTTGCATTTTGAAAGTGTCCCTGACTGCCCCCTCTCTTCCTTGCAGGGTTTCTTAATACCACCTTCCTCCTCATGGGCTGTGCTCGTGAACATACCAGCGTTTTAGCCCATTTTCACCATATTGGGAGCATCAGAGTGACTGAGGTCATCAACATCGTAGAAAAGGCCCTGTTTACTGGTGCAGGGACCCCTTGTCGGAGTCCTTCTTGGGGCATCCTTTTAGGCCTCCTGTTTGCCTTCAAGGGCTGAGGATCTAGCTGGACCAGACCAACACCCCTCCCTTTTCACAGAGCCAAATAAAGTTACAGAGTTGCATTTCTGCCTTGTCTTGTGGGCCATGAGGGTTGTGGGGTTGTGAAAGAGCCGAAGAGGAGGGGGGCAGGCAGAGGGGAGGGACAGGCAAAGTGCAGTCCTCACTGTGAAGTGAGCAGGGTGCTCCGGGAGGAGGATCATTGGCCAAGTGACAGAATCATGGCCAGCGTGCTGGAGGAACCCAAACGCTCCCCTTTTCCTCCTGGGAGCATTAGTTCTAGTTTGGGTTCAGCCATTGACTTTGAGGTCCTGGCCAAATCTCTATTCTCTGGGCCTCCATTTCCTCCACTTTAAAATCAAGGCTTGGGACCTCCCTGGCAGTCCAATGGCTGAGACGCTGTGTTCACAATGCAGAGGCCTGGCTTTGATTCCTGATCGGGGAACTGGATTCCACAGGCCGCAACTAAGAGTTCACATGTTGCTACTGAAGATCCCACAAGCCGCAATGAAAACTGAGGATCTAGAGTGCTGCAACTGAACCGGTGCAGCCAGATAAGTATTTAGAACGAAGGCCTTGTAGGGAAGTCATAGGATTATAGATTCAATTTGAGTAACGTGTAAAACCACATATTTAATGATAAAGGGCCTTTGACTTAAGATGGCCAAGGACTTCCTGGTGGTCCAGTGGCTAAGACCCTATGCTCCCAATGCAGGGCCTGGGTTCAATCCTTGGTCAGGGAACTAGATCCCACAGGCCACAACTAAGACTGGATGCAGCCAAATAAATATTTTTTTTTTTAAGGAAATATCATTTTTAAAAAAGGGACTTAATCCACCTAGCAATGCAGGGGACATGGGTTCAATCCCTGGTGGGGGAACTAAGATTCCCACAGGCCAGGAAGCACCTAAGCCCACATGCCACAACTATTGCCCACGAGCTCCGGAGCTTGTGTGCCACAACTAAGATTGGAGGGGTGTGTGCTGCTAAGTGGCTTCAGTCGTGTCCAACTCTGGACACATGGACTGTAGCCTGCCAGACTAGCTGTCCTTGGGATTCCCCAGGCAAGGATACTGGAGTGGATTGCCATTTCCTTCTCCAGGGGATCTTCCTGATCCAGGGATAGAACACACATCTCCTGCATTGGCAGCTGGCAGATTCTTTACCGCTGAGACATCAGGGAAGCCACTCAGCGGCTCTTTACTGCTGAGCCATCACTGACGCAATGGACATGAACTTGGGCAAACTTTGGGAGATGGTGAGGGGCAGAGAGGTCTGGCATGCAGCAGCCCATGGGGTCACAAAGAGTCGGACATGACTGGGTGACTGAACAACACCACCAGGGAAGACCTGAGGCAGCCAGATAAATATACATTTAAATATTAAAAAAAGATAGACATAGCATGGATATCAATTTATTATAGAGAGAATTTTAAGAGTTTCATTTTTCTGATATTAAAAGTGACTTAAAGACTTGTTTCCATTAAAGACAATAAAATGAAGTCTTTATGAATTCAAACTGCAGCTTTCAGGGTGATTTTTAAATACAATCTATTTGGTATGTGTCAGATATTGTGTTAGTGTATGCTAGGGTTTCTTTTTTCTTTTGATGCAAAAAATTTATTAAAATGGACTTGTATACAAAGGCTGTGTGGGACATGGGTGAGATATGTTTTGAGCCAGTTAAACTCATGCTGCAAGGTCACTTTTTTCCAGTTTTAGTGAGATGTAATTGACAAAATTGCAATATATTTAAAGTGTGCAACATGAAGATTTGATATACATATATATCGTAAAAGGACTCCTACCATTGTGTAAACTAACACATTTATTTACCACCTTATATATGTACCTTTTTTTCTTTTTCTGGTGCGAACACAAGTTCTGCTCTCTTGTGTGCATACATGCTAAGTTGCTTCAGTCATGTCCAAGTCTTTGTGATTCTATGGACTGTAACCTGCCAGGTTCCTCTGTCTATGGGATTCTCCAGGCAAGAGTACTGGAGTGGGTTGCCATGCCCTCCTCCAGCAGATCGTCCCGGCCCAGGGATCGAACCTATGTCTCTTATGTCTCTTGTTTTGGCAGATGGGTTCTTTACCACTAGCACCACCTGGGAAGCCCCTCTATTCTCTTAGCAAACTGCAATTATACAATACAGTATTATCAGCAATAGTCAACATATTATACATTAGATCCTCAGACCCTATTCATCGTATAACTGAAACTTTGTATTCTTTTACCAACTTTTCCCTATTTCCTCCAACCCTAGCCCATGGCAACCACTTTTTGAATCTCTGTTTCTACAAGTTCAACTATTTTTAGAATTTCACAAGTGATATCATGCAGTATTTTTTTGTTGTTGTTGCCTTTTTTCTTTTTAAATTGAAGTAAAGTTGGTTTACAATCTTGTGTTAGTTACTGCTGTACAGCAAAGTGATGTACTTACGCATAGCTTCTCGGGTGGCTCTAGTGGTAAAGAACCCACCTGCCAGTGCAAGAGAGCTAAGAGACACGGGTTCGATCCCTGGGTTGGAAAGATGCCCTGAGGAGGAAATGGCAACCCACTCCAGTATTCTTGCCTAGAGAATCCTATGGACAGAGGGGCCTGGCAGGCTACAGACTACAGTCCATGGGGTCACATAGAGTTGGACGTGACTGAAGCGACTTAGCACACACACATATGCATATATATATATATATATATATATATATATATATATATACATCTATATATGTTCTTTTAAAAATATTCTTTTCCATTTGGTCTATCATAGGATATTGAATATGGGTCTGTGTTCTATATAGTAGGACCTTGTAGTTTATCTATTCTGTATATTAAAGTTTACATCAGCTAACCCCAACCTCCCACGCCATTCCTCCCCTAACCCCTTCCCCATCAGCAACCACCAGTCTGTTATCTATATTCTGTTTCATAGATAGGTTCATCTGTGTCATGTTTTAGCTTCCACATAAAAGTGATACCATTTGTCTTCCTCTTTCTAATTTACTTCACTTAGTCTGCTAATTTCTGGTTGCATCCACATTGCTGCAGATGGCATTATTTCATTCTTTTTTTGTGGCTGAGGAGTATTCCACTGTATATATGTATCACTCTGCTGTGCTGTGCTAAGTCGCTTCAGTCATGTCCTATTCTTTTTGATCCCATGAACTGTAGCCCACCAGGCTCCTCTTTCCATGAGATTCTCCAGGCAAGAATACTGGAGTGGGTTGCCATACCCTCCTCCAAGGAACTTCCTGAGCCAGGGATCAAACCTGCGTCTCCTACGATGTCTCCTGCATTCACAGGTGGGTTCTTTACCTCTAGCGCCACCATTTTTATCCATTTATCTTTGATGGACATTTAGCTTGTTTCCATGTCCTGGCTATTGTAAATAGTGCTGGTATGAACATAGGGGTACATTTATCTTTTTGAATTAGAGTTTTATCTGAGGCTAGGGTTTTAAATACAGGATCTCATTCAACTCTCACAAGAGCCCAGTGAGATCGGTTTTATCCCCATTTTGCAAAGAAGAAACTGGCTCTGGAAGGTTAAATGACCTGTGCAGCGTAGAATCCTTCTTGCCTCCTGTGAAGATCTCTGTCCCTACTGAGGGGATTTTGTTGAGACACTCGGAGATCTGGGAAGACTTCCTCTGCCAACTAGTTGCTTTTTTGTGTGTGCTAGCTGTCAGATAAGAAGAAAGAGTGCTGGGGGTGGCTAGTTCTCACCTAAGGTTCAGGTTGTAGGCTCCTAGGAGAGGACCATGTAACTTTCCTTTCTGGCCATAAGGGGGCGGCAGATACACCAGACCCTGCAACTTCGGGCCTTCAAAATAGGGTTTTGTAGATGAGGAAGGGGGTGTCCGAGGAAGCTGAGTGGTAAAGAGTCCATCTGCAATGCTGGAGACACAGGAGATGCAGACTCGATTCCTGGGTCAGATAGATCCCCTGGAGGAGGAAATGGCAACCTGCTCTAGTATTCTTGCCTGGAAAATTCCATAGATGGAGTCTGGACGGAGTCTGGAGGGGCTGCCGTCCATGGGGTCGCAGACGTGACTGAGCACAGGTAAGGAATAGTGATGGGAGACTCTGTGCTAGGCTATTTACCTGTGGAATCTCAGTTTAACTCTCTGCACTCTGTTATGAGGTGGGAGGTAGACACTAAGGGTACTTTTACTGTTCAGTTGCCCAGTCGTATCCGATTTGCGATCCCATAGATGGCACTCCAGGCTTCCCTGTCCATCACCAGTTCCCTGAGATTGCTCAAAATCATGTCCATCGAGTCAGTGATGTCATCCAACGATCTCATCCTCTGTCGACCCCTTCTCCTGCCTTCAATCTTTCCCAGCATCAGGGTCTTTTCAAATGAGTCAGTTCTTCACATCAGGTGGCCAATGTATTGGAGTTTCAGCTTCAGCATCAGCCCTTCCAATGAATATTCAGGACTGATCTCCTTTAGGATGGACTGGTTGGATCTCCTTGCAGTCCGAGGGACTCTCAAGAGTCTTCTCCAACACCACAGTTCAAAAGCATCAGTTCTTTGACGCTCAGTTTTCTTTATAGTCCAACTCTCACATTCATACATGACTACTGGAAAAACCACAGCTTTGACTAGATGGACCTTTGTTGGCAAAGTAATGTCTCTGCTTTTTAATATGCTGTCTAGGTTGGACACTTGCTCTTTGAAGGAGCAAGTGTCTTTTAATTTCCTGGCTGCAGTCACCATCAGCAGTGATTTTAGAGCCCCCCCAGAATAAATCTGTCACTGTTTCCATTGTTTCCCCATCTATTTTCCATGAAGTGATGGGACCAGATGCTATGATCTTAGTTTTCTGAATGTTGAGCTTTAAGCCAACTTTTTCACTCTCCTCTTTCACTTTCACTGAGAGACTTTTTAGTTCTTCTTTGCTTTCTGCCATAAGGGTGGTGTCATCTGCATATCTGAGGTTACTGATATTTCTCCTGGCAATCTTGATTCCAGCTTGTGTTTCATCCAGCCCAGCATTTCACATGATATACTCTGCATATAAGTTAAATAAGCAGGGTGACAATATACAATCTTGACATACTCCTTTCCTGATTTGGAACCAGTCTGTTGTTCCATGTCCGGTTCTAAATATTGCTTCTTGACCTGCATACAGATTTCTCAGGAGGGAGGTCAGGTGGTCTGGTATTCCCATCTCTTTAAGAATTTTCTGGTTTGTTGTGATCCACACAGTGAAAGACTTCGGCATTAAGCATTTACTGTGCCTTACCTCATTCATTCTTAGTACAATACTATGAAGAAGATATTGTCACTTCTGTGTTTCCATTTTGCAGTGGAAAAAATAGGTTTAACTACCTGAGGCTTCAAATCCTACCTCTGTTAATGACTTGGACAAGTGAGGTCTGAAGTGCCTGCCATTGACCTCAGAAGTTGGACTGTCACGAGGACCTTGATTACTATGAATGAGTTTTAGAAGGGTGGTTGGGGAGCCAAAGGAGGTCATAGGAAGTGGGTCAGGTCTGAATGGAGACCAGAGAGAGCCTGTGGCAAGAGGCTGTGAGGTGAAATTTATCACTGGGCTTCTCCTAGTCTGTACTTCTGACCAGCTGAGCTAGTAGATCATTTTAGAGGGCTGAGCCAGGGCGTGGGTGGGCCAAGGCATATGTGTGTATATTCCCTCTCTCTTTTTAAAAATGATTTTATTTTGGGCTGTGCTGGGTCTTGTTGCTGCCCAGGATTTTCTCTAGCTGTGGTGAGCAGGGGCTGCTCTCTTGTTGCAGAGCATGGGCTCTAGGGTTGGCAGGCTTCCGTTGTTGCAGCAAGCAGGCTCAGGAGTTGCAGCTCCTGGGCTCTAGAGCACAGGCTCAGTAGTTGTGGCTCACGGGCTTAGTTGCTCTGTGGCCTGTGAGATCTTCCTGGACCAGGGATTGAACCTATGTCTCCTGCACTGGCAGGCAGATTCTTTACCACTGAGCCACTGGGGAAACCCCCGTAGATTCTCTTATCTCATTAGCCAAGGGACTTGAAAACATCAATAACCTTCAAAGGGGACTGGTGAGTCAAAAGCATGGTATCTTAGGTGGATGGGAGGCGCCAATCACGATGTGAGAGATGGGACATATTTACCATGTACAGAAGATTATATGTAACAAGACAACTGGCCATGGAGTGCAATTTAATGAACCCCACAAACATACCACTCAACCTAAGAAATAGGCTATCAAGAGGAACTTGAATCTTACCTATATATTGCTTAAGGCAATGGCATCCCACTCCAGTACTCTTGCCTGGACATTCCCATGGGCGGAGGAGCCTGGTAGGCTGCAGTCCATGGGGCCGCTAAGAGTTGGACATGACTGAGAGACTTCACTTTCACTTTTCACTTTCATGTATTGGAGAAGGAAATGGCAACCCACTCCAGTGTTCTTGCCTGGAGAATCCCAGGGACGGGGGAGCCTAGTGGGCTGCAGTCTATAGGGTCGCACAGAGTCGGACACGACTGAAGCGACTTAGCAGCAGCAGCAGCATCACATCTCTTTGCCTTCTCTCACGAAGTAACCACTACCCTACATTTTACTTGGCTTGGGTTTTTGTATACTTTGATCATATATGCATAATATATATTCATTTTAAAATATTTATTTAGTTTTTAGCTGCACTGGGTCTTCGTTGCTGTGTGAGGGCTTTCTCTAGTTGCCACAAGCAGGGGCCACTGTCTAATTGTGGTGTGCAGGCTTCTCATTGCAGTGGCTTCTCTTGTTGCGGAGCAAGGGCTGTAGGGTGCTGAGGCTCAGTAGTTGTGGCTCACAGGCACAGAGCATGGGCACAGCCTTAGCTGCCCGGTAGTGTGTGGAATATTCTCGGAGCAGGGACTGAACCTATGTCTCCTGCATTGGCAGATGGATTCTTAACCACTGGAGCACCAAGGAAGTTCAAGAATAATATATTTAAACAGTAAGTGTTGTTAGAATTGTTTCCTTTTGTAAAATGGTTTATTATATGTAGTTTTCTGGAACTTTAAATAATGCGTATATCTAATATTCATCCATGTTCCAGTGTGTGGTTTTGTTCCTGCATCTTCACTGACGTATTATCTCCTGTTGTGCTATTTGTATCACGATACAGTCCTTGTCAGTTATGCTTGGACTTCCCCTCTCCCCGCCCTCCCAGTCTGGGGACGCTTATTGCTGCTATGAGTGTTCTTGTACGTGTCCCCTAGTGCTTATGTGTAAGAGTTTCTCCTGGGTGTACAACCAGGTATGGAAACGCTGGGCTGTAGGTTTGTTTGGCTTTGGAAAATAATGCCAAATTGTTTTCCAAAGTGTTTGTAGCAATTATACATTACTGGTAGAGAGTAAAGAATTCTTGTTCATTCACGTGACCTCCGATTTTTCCAACTTTAAAACTTTTGCCAATCTGGTGGACGTAAAATGGCATCTCATTGTGGTCTGAATTTATATCTCCCTGATTACTAAGCTTTTATTGTTCAGATGGACTGCAGCATGCCAGGCTTCCCGGTCCCTCACTGTCTCCCTGAGTTTGCTCAAATTCATGTCCATTGAGTCAGTGATGCCATCCAACCATCTCATCCTCTGTCATCCCCTTCTCCTCCTGCCCTCAATCTTTCCCAGCATCAGGGTCTTTTCCAATGACTTGGCTCTTCACATCAGGTGGCCAAAGTATCAGAGCTTCAGCTTCAGCATCAGTCCTTCTAATGAATATTCAGGGCTAATTTCCTTTAGGATTGACTGGTTTGATCTCCTTGCTGTCTAAGGGACTCTCAAGTAGGTTGAGCATTTTTTCAGCTGTGTATTGCCTGTGCTTCATCTGTAAAATGCCTATTTATTTTATTTTTTTGGTTTCTTTTTCTATACGTTTGTTTAACTTTTTCTTCTGGATACATAGGATTTCCTTAGGTATGCATATATCTTATGTACTAATTCTGTGTTAGTCAGATGATTTGTCTTTATATCTTATGGTCTCTTTTGAAGAAAAGGATTTTAATGTTTAACTTATCAACCTTCCAGTTTTATGGTGATTCTTTTTGTGCTTTGCTTAAGAGATCCTTCTTGGTGATTCCCCAGTGGTCCATTGGTTAGGACTCAGTGCTTTCACTGCCAGGACCTGGGTTCAATCCCTGGTCAGGGAACTAAGATCCTGTAAGACACACAGTGGGATCACACCCCCCCCCCCAAAAAAAAAACCACAAAAATAAAGGCTGCATGCTTAATATGACAGTAAGGCCCTTGACAGTCTGATTCCATTCATGTCTCAGACTGTCTTCCACAATAAGACACATTGTATTATTAACTGTCTCATTATGAAATAACATTTTAAAAAAAGAGATTCTTATTTATCCCAGAATCCAAAAAATGCTCTCCTTTGTTTCCTCCAAAAAAGTAAGTTTGGATTTTTGCATTTATGTTCTTAATTTATTTAGAATTGATTTTTGTGTGTCTTTAACATATTTTCATATAGACAATTAATTGCTCAGCTCCTTTTATTGAATAATTCCTTCTTTCCCCATTTATCTGCAATGGCATCTTGGTTGTATTTCAAAGTTTCATATTTGTGTGAGTCTATTTCTGGAATTCCTATCTTCCCACCGATCAATTTATCTACTTTTGTGCCAACAGTTCACTGTATTATTTTTATAGCTTTTTAATAAGTCGTTTTACCTGATAAGGCAAGTCATTCCCTCTCCCCACTTGTTCTTCATCTTCAGGAGAACCTTGGTTATTCTTGGACTTTTTGTACTTCCGTGTACATTTGGACCAACTTGTCAAGTTCCAAGGAATTCTTGTTGGGATTTTGGTTGGAATTTCATTGACTAACTGCTAATTTAGGGGAGAGTCTATATATTTACGAAGCTGAACCCTTCTATCCATGAACATGGGACATCTCTTTATTTAGGTCTTAATATTTTTCAGGGAAGCTTAAAATTTTTTGCATTAGGATCTTGCACATATTTTGTTAATTTATTCCAAAATAATCTATAGTGTTTGTTATTATAAATGATGTAATTTTATTTTTTTTTCTTTGTGAAAAAATGGTTTTTATTTATTTATGGCTGTGCTGGGTCTTCATTGCTCCACACAGGCTCTCTCTAGTTGTGGTGAATGGTGGCTACTCTTTGTTGCAGTGTGTGGGCTTCTCAATGCAGTGCCTTCTTTTTTGCAGAGCACAGGTTCTAGGAACACAAGCTTCAGTAGTTGCAGCACACAGGCTTATTACTTGTGGTGCAGGGGCTCAGTTGCTCTGACATGTGGAATCCTCTCGGACTAGGGATCAAACTTGTGTCCCTTGCATTGGCAGGAGGATTCTTATCCACTGTACCATCAGGGAAGTCCTAGGGTGGCATTTTTATCTTTTTGAGGGTTGTGCTCTCTAGCTTCAGGGGAAAATAGTATTTCAAATCTGGAGAATGGGAAGATCATTCCATGCTGGAGGAACAACGGTGTGACTGCGGAACTACAAACAGCTCAGAGGTCAGACAGGTGGTGTAAGGAATGGTCCAACGTGGCACTTTCTTTGAATTATTTTGAAACTCTGGTAAAATAACTACACGACGAATTTCTGGGATCAAAAAAGTACTCCCTCACTCCCATGCATCTTCCCTCTCTTTTTTACTTTGGGATTATCAGACAGCTGCTGCTGCTGCTGCTAAGTCGCTTCAGTCGTGTCCGACTCTGTGCGACCCCATAGACGGTAGCCCATCAGGCTCTCCCACCCCTGGGATTCTCCAGGCAAGAATACTGGAGTAGGTTGCCATTTCCTTCTCTGGTGCATGAAAGTGAAAAGTCAAATGCTGTCATTTAAAAGTTACATTTTCTATTTGTTTCTAATGTGGAAATGCAATAAATTTTTGTACAGTGTATTGATCTTAAAGATAGACACTTTGCTAGACTATATTATTATTTCTAATAATTTGTTACAGGGTTTTGGGGAGAGGTTTCTGTGTAGATAAAAAGCTTCTGTGGATAATGACAGTCAATCTGTGCTGGTTGGGACATCCCAGCACAGCAGTGACAGTGCTGGGCATTCTTGTGTTGTTCTTGATTTTCAGTGTAATACTGCCATTTTTCTAGAAAACAATGTTGCTCTGTCTTGTTTGCTTGCTTTTTTGAGGAGATAGATTAAAAAAAATTTTTTCCAGCCTTTTTGAGATATAAGGGACATCATGCCCAGTTGCTCAGTCATAGACGACTCTTTGCTACCCCATGGACTGTAGCCTGCCAGGCTCCTCTGTCCATGGGATTCACCAGGCAAGAATTCTGGAGTGGGTTGCCATTTCGTCCTCCAGGGGATCTTCCCAGACCAGGGATGGAAGCTGCATCTCTTGCGTCTCCTGCATTGGAAGGCGGATTCTTTACCACTGAGCCACCAGGGAAGCCCCATATGATGAACATGCAACACTTATTTAGGTTGTACACTGTGATGATTTGAAACACATGTGTACTGCAAAATGATTGCTACCATAGCATTAGCTAACACATCCATCTCATCACATAATTACCATTTCTTGTTTGTGGTGAGACCATTTAAAGTCTACTCTCTTAGCACTTTCAAGCATACAATACAGTTTTATTAACTATAATCAGCATGCTGTACATAAGATTCCTAGAACCTGTTTATTTTACCACTGGAAGTTTGTACTCTTTGAGCAACATTTCCTCATTTCCCCCACCCCTCAACTCCTGGTAATTACCATCCTACTTTCTGTTTCTATGCATTGGCTTTTTTTTTGTACTCCACATGTAAGTGATGTCATATAGCATGGGTCCCCCAAACTCTGAGATCTAATGCCTGATGTTGAGGTGGAATTGATGTAATAATAGAAATAACATGCACAAAAAATGTAATGTGTTTGAATCATTCTGAAATGATCCCCCAGCCCCCATCTGTGGAAAAATTGTCTTCCATGAAACCAGTCCCTGGTGGTAAAAAAGGTTGTGGCCACTGTTATATAGCATGTATTTTTGCCTGTCTGACTGATTTCAGTTAGCATAATGCCATCAAAGTCCATCCACCTTTCTTTTTTTCTCAAATGGAAAGCTTTTTTTCTTTTGCATAGCTGAATGATATTTCACCTTTCTGTCTCGCATCCTCTTTATATCTTCATCCAGTCATCCATTGATGGCCACTTAGCTTGTTTCCAAGTCTTGGCTATTGTGAATAATGCTGCAAAAAACACGAGAATGTAGATGTTGTTAAGTATTCTTAATCAGATTAAGGAGGTTCCCTTGTGTTCCTCGGAGAAGGCAATGGCACCCCACTCCAGTATTCTTGCCTGGACAATCCCATGGATGGAGGAGCCTGGTAGGCTGCAGTCCATGGGGTCGCTAGGAGTCAGACACGTCTGAGCAACTTCACTTTGACTTTTCACTTTCATGCATTGGAGAAGGAAATGGCAACCCACTCCAGTGTTCTTGCCTGGAGAATCCCAGGGATGGGGGAGCCCAGTGGGCTGCCGTCTATGGGGTCGCACAGAGTCGGACACAACTGAAGCGACTTAGCAGCTTGTGTTCCTAGTGCAATAGTTTACAAATATAAGCTGATGGCAGATATTATTAAGTTATTTTTCTATATCTATTGAGATAATCAGGAGTTTTCCCTTTGATATGTTTATATGGCACACAATGTAGATTTTTTAAAACGTTAAAAACTGATGTATTACATGCAAAGACATGTACAAGTCATAAGTGTATTGCTTAATAACTTCTAAAAAATTAGACACACCCATGTGTCTAGCAGTTAGATCAGGAAACAAAGCATTGCTTGCACCCTAGAAGCTCCTGCGCACTTCCATTTACAGATTTATAATGTTAAATAACCTTTACTTTTCTGGGGCCAACAAAGCTTAGTCATGGTGTGTCATCTGTTTTCACATACTGCTGGATTTGGTTTGCTAAAACCTTGTTTAGGATTTTTGCCTCTCTGTTAGTGTGACTGGCCTGACATTCTCCTTTTGGTTCTGGTTTTCATCTCAGAATGAGTTGGGAACTGTATCTCTTTTTCTATTCTGTGGAAGAATTTGATGTGTGAACAGAGTCCCAGAGCTTTTGGGGGCAATAATAAAAAGATTTAACTTTTGTACCACTGAAATACCAGAAGCAGAGGAAAAGAAAACATGGACTGAAAAAAAAAATTGAAACAATAATGGCTCACGAAGCTGAGTAAACTCAAAGTAGGATCAGTCTAAACAAATTCACACTAAGATACATAGTAAACTTGTGAAAACTGACGACAAAGGAAAAAATATCTTTACAACCTAGAGGTGTGGGTTGGGGAGGGAGGTGAGAGGGAGGATCAAGAGGGAGGGGACATAGGGATACCTATGGCTGATTCATGGCAGAAATCAATACAATACAGTAAAGCAGTTATCCTTCAATTTAAAAAAATCCAGAGAAACAACCCATTTCCTAATCAGGATTCTTTTTGGGGGGGGGTGGCACGAGGCATGGGGGATCTTAGTTCCCTGACTAGGGATTGAACCCCTGCCCCTTGCAGTGGAAACTTGGACTCTTAACCACTGGACCACCAGGGAAATCCCAGAAACTCTAATTTAAATGACAGTAGATTTTGTACCTGAAAATGTGGAAGGAAGTGGCGTATTTTTCAAGTGCTGAAAGGAAAGAACTGTCAACTAAGAATTCTACATCTGGCAAATTTATCCTTTGGGAATGAAAGGGCAATCATGAAATTCTCTGATGAAGGAAAACTATGAGGATTTGCTGCTAACTGACCTTTCAAAGACTGGCCAAAGAGAAGAATGTCCAGTTCATCCTCTTTCATTGCTTAGGCTTGGTATCATATCTAAACTCTAACCAAATGTAAAATAAAATAAAAATAATAAATAAAAATAAAGTAAATCCAACAGAGTATGTTCTCTGACAATAATACAGTCATGGTAGAAATCAGCAATAGAAAGACAACAAGAAAATCTCTGAAACATTTAGAAAATAAATAACATATTTCTGAATAATCTATGGCCAGAGATGAAGTCTCAAAAGAAATTAAAAAAAAAAGAATTGAATTAAATACTGAATTAGAAAACCTCCAACCACTTGTAGAATGCAGCTTACGTAATGCCGAGAAGGGTACTTATGCAACAAAATGCTTATATTAGCAAAGAGGAAACACCACCTCAAATTAATAATCTAAGATTCTATGACAAGAAACTAGAAAAATGACAGCAAAAAGAATCCAACTCAAAGCAGGAGAAAGAATTAATAAAAATAAGAGCACTCATGATTCTTACACTAGGTTCCATGAATGGATGGCTTGGACCTGAGCCACTGGGAAAGGCAGGGCTGAGTCTGGAGGATCAGATTTAGTTTTGTGAGTGTGAGGTAGATGGGAGCAAGAAGATGGGATGACTGTGAGGGTCCCAGTCTTTTCTCTTCATCTGGGGGTTGCAGGCAGATGGAACAGTTCTTTGGTGTTCTGCCCTGGGAAATATGTCTTCATGCTCCACTGTTCCTTTAGGAAAAATGTTTGCTCTGCTGGGAAGGACACCCGGCACAGGGCTCTCAGCCTGGAGGAGCTGGGCAAGTAGCCTAGAGCTCTGCTCAGCCTGCCGTCTGGGGAGCTCAGCTGGGGCTCAGGGAATAGAGCTCCAGGCTGGGTGCTCCAGGCTGGGTGCTCAGGTGGTGCTCCAGGCTGGGTGATGGATGGATGTGTTTCCAAGGTCAGGCACCAAGGTTCAGAAGGTTAATCATGAAACATTCCCTTAATGTTATAGGCAAGACAGTTGCCTGACTCTCAGGGGTGGGGAGATTCCCTGAGATGCCAGAGTTAAGTTCTCAGCCTCCCCAGGGCCATACTCTGGGTGCAGTGGTCAGCAGCAGTGTGGCAAGTTGTAGAAGATGTGCCAATAAGTACTGTCCAGACACGTGAAAAAGGCTCAAGACTTATAAATTAGAGCAAAGCAGGCTATCCCTTAAAAGTTCTGCCTCGTTGCATCTTTCTCATAGAAAGAATAGAAATGGGCTGGATTTCCAGTCGTTCCTTTTCATTGGGTCCTTTCTGTGCAGCCCCTGGGATGAGCACAGTGAAGACCCTGTCCATGGTGCTGACCAACACTAGCTACCCAAAGGAGCTGCATCTGCTTTCTTTACATTCTTAACACAGCGTTCTAACAAGGAAGAGGTGGAGAGGGCTTCAGAGAGTGTTGACTGGCTTCTGTCTCCATGGCTAATTGACAGTGAGGGTGCTGTGCACATCAAATCAGGAACTGACCCCACAGTCAGGAAGACCAATTCCAGATTGCCCATGAGTAGTGGTTTTGTAGCTCAGTCAGTAAAGAATCTGCCTGCAATGCAGGAGACCCAGGTTCAACTCCTGGGTTGGGAAGACCCCCTGGAGAAGGAAATGGCAACTCACTCCACTATTCTTGCCTGGAGAATCCCATGGACAGAGGAGCCTGGTAGGTTCCCAGTCCATGGGGTCGCAAGAGTCAGACACAACTGAGCAACTAGACCACTATAAGGAGTTTGCGGTGACAGAAGACAATGATGACAACCTTGAGAGATGTGACAGAGAGAACAACGGCCCCTCAAAGTTGACCACATACTTTTTAAAATTGTATTTATTTATCTGGCTGCACTGAGTCTTCGCTGTGACATGCAGGATCTTTTGTTGCTGTGCACACACTCTCTAGCTGTGGTTGTAGGTTCAGTAGTTGTCACATGCAGGCTTAGGTGGCTTAAGTGGGATCTTAAGTTTCCCGACCAGGGATTGAACCCATGTCCTTTGCATTGCAAGACAGATTCTAAATCAACTGGACCACCAGGGAAGTCCCTGTCCACATCTTAATACCCAGAATCTCTGCAGATGTCCCAAGATAAAGGGAATTTATAAATTAAGGATCATGTGATTAGGAGATTATGGTGAATTATCTGATTGGGCCCAACATAATCACAAGGGTGGTCCTTATAAAGAAAAAGGAAGGCAGGATAGGCAGAGCCAGAGAAAGAGATGTGATGATGGAAGCAGAGCATGACTTTAAGATACTCCACTGCTGACTTTTGAAGAGGGAGGAAGGGGTCACAAGCCAAGGAAAACAGGTAGCCTCTCCCAGCTTGGAAAGGCAAGGAAGCAAACTCTCTCCTAGACCATCCAGAAAGAACAGAGCTGTGTTGACATCTTCATTTGTGTTGTTTTATACCACAGGTTTGTGCTAAGTTGCTGCAGCAGCAATAGGAAACAACAAGAGGTGTCACCTTCTCGAACCCAACATTGTGTGCATGCGAGATAAGGAGTATCTTAGAGCCAAATCATGATGTGAAACTTAGCAGGTTTTGTAACTGTCTCTTATCTCATAACAAACAACACTCAGGCAATGGCCGAACATCCTCCTGAACTCTGGGCTCTGTGCCTTAGTGCACAGACCACTTTTGTTTGGGTGAATGTGGGTAAACTGACCCATGTGAACTTACAAGGGAAGATCACCCTTCCCAGGTGACCTCAGTTCTTCAGGTGTGTGGAGGGGGCTGCAGATGAGGCCCAGGTGGGAGGAGGCCCGTGGGTCACATCGAGGAGACAATTTGGCCCACTGCTGTGGAACCTGGGTGAGTTTTAGGTGGGAGGAGCCCATGTGCACAAAAAGAGCAAACGAGAGGAAAGTCCTCTTTATTCAGACCTCTCAGGTGGTCCACAGTGGGTCACAGGCCCAGCCACTTTCCTTGGAAGCCCTCAGTTCCTTGGGGAATGGAAGTCCTTGTCTTCATCCATCCAGGGCTCAGGGCAGCCTTGTCAGGGCCTCCAGAAGGCCAGGAGGGACACTAAGGCTGAGCCCAGGCCCCCCAGTATCTTCAGGGGTCACAGCTGTTTCTCTGCTTTGGGTGTCTGACCTCACTCAGACTCTGGGGTCTCAGGTGGGCTCTTCTCCACAGCCCTTAAGGGGAAGTTCCTGGAGCAAACTAAGAAACCACATCTACTTTGGGGTCGATCTGGCAGTAGATATCTGTGTTGGGATAGAGTAATTCCTGTGAAGAAATAAGAGGCCTTTGAGCCCCTATAAACTTCTCAGAACAGGTCCCAGGATCTCCCTGGCCTGGGGTCCACAGGGCTGCTTTGTGGGGGGCCCGGCTGTGCTGGAGGCTTTCTGGCTCCAGATGCATCGCTCCTCTTCATCCATTTTCCCATTTTTGCTGCTGTTTCCTGGACCTCAAGAAAGTACCCTTACAAGTGCAGGATCAGACCATTCATCCCCAACACTCACCTCATAGATGGGAACAGCTGCCCTGGGGCTGGGTAGGGAGGCCTGGGCAGGGGAGAAAGTGAGTGTCAGGGGGACAGGGAAGAGAGTCATTTCTCCTCAGAAGTGACCAGCCCTGCCTCCCAGGCAGCCACCTCCAAGCCTGAAGCCTTCACTTCAGTCCCCATCTGGGCTGCATGCTCCACCCTCGATAGCCCGAGAGCCCTGTCTGAAGCTCCTAGTGCCCACTCTATTCCTGGCTGGACTCCAGGGTTAACTGTGAAGGGACCAGGCAGGCTCAGTGCAGGGCGTGGGGGTGTCCTGCCCCTGATGTGAGTCCCAGTCCTGACCAGGATGGGGTTCATGTTGCTGGCTACCCTGGAGTGAAGGGTGTCTGTATTGTGAAATGTTGGACAGTCCCACTGCCCTGAGTCTGCACAGCTTGGACCACAGGGAGAAGAGACAAGGAAAGAATGTGCTTATCAGGGAGACAGAGCTGCCAGAGGGACCATGTCCTAGAAGCAGAGACAGCAGTTAGCACCAGGGGTGTGAGGAAGTTTAGCCCATCCTCCAGGAGAGGCTGGGAGTCTTCAGCTTCCAGAGAACCATGGGAGAAGGGGCATCACCCAGGAAGAGACCTTCTGAGCATTTAGGGTCCAGTGAGGTGACCCATGACTCAGAACTCATACATCTAGCAGACCAGTCAGTTTGGGTCCCCTGTGATGAAGCCACAGGCCGGGGGGGGGGGGGGTGGCTGGCTGGAGCAGGCACTGGAGGATAGGACCAGGGTGTCCCTGCTGCTCCCGGGCTGAGAAGACACTCACCCAGGGTGGTTGCTGGAGGCTGGTGCTCTCTGAGGTCATTCTGGCCACTGGCCCTAGGAAAGGTCAAGATTATTTTTGAGGGTTGCAGGAAGCAGGAGGAGGTCACAGCTTTGGTGTCAAAACAGGGAACAAGGAGGGTTACCTTTTCTAAACAGGGAGTGCGTATGTATGTGGTCAGAAGCACAGTCGCATCCAACTCTTCGGGATCTCGTGGACTGTGGCCCTCCAGGCTTCTCTGTCCATGGGGTTCTCCAGGCAAGAATACTGGAGTGGGTTGCCATTTCCTTCTCCAGGGGAATCTTCCTGACTCAGGGATGAAACCTGCGTCTTCTTCGTCTCCTGCATTGCAGTGGTCTCTTTACTACTGAGCCACCAGGGAAGCCCAAGCAGGGAATGGAGAGACCTCCATTCTCCACCAATGCTGTTTAGGGGGAGAGGGTCCAGCAGAGAGGAGCTAGGGAAAGTCCTTAAGAAGCCACATCCATCCTGGGCTCAGAGAGGAAGGATGTGCAGGTCAGTGGCAGTCCGGGAGAAAGTGACTTGAGGAGGGACAAAGGACCCAGTAAAGGAATCAGACCAAAAGCTTTGAGTGGAAGGGTCAGGTCCTCAGAGGAGAGCAAGGCCAGAACACATGGAGGATTCGTGGAGAGCCAGTGCATCTTGGGTCCCGTGACTGGTGGCTCTGCGGTGGCCAGACCAGCCCCTCAGGCTGAGAGATGCTGAAATTAGACAATGGCCTCGTTCTCTTATCTTTATCTGCCTGGAAAGAGGTATAAAGCTCAGCTCCCGACCTGCTGTCCAGGCCAGATCCACGTTCTCCCATCTCACACATCACAGGCTGTGGTTAACGCATGTGCCTCATGGGAGAATCTGACCCTACCTGGCCTGTCCAGGTGGCTTCAGTCTCTTTGGCCACGATGACCCTTGGGTTCTGAGGCTGTCAACCTCTCCTTTCAGGGTGACTGGATTTAAATAAACAGCAGGATGTACCGCTTACTGAGCATTTGCCCCTGCCAGCACAGCTGCAGGTCTGCTCTGGGAACTAGGACAACAGTGGGTTGTTCTTGTTCAGTCGCTCAGTCGTGTCTGACGCTTTGTGACCCCATGGGCCGTAGCCCGCCAGGCTCCTCTGTCCATGAGATTTCCCAGGCAAGAATACTGGAGGGGGTGGCCATTTCCTTCTCCAGGGGATCTTCCCGACCCAGGGATTAAACCCACATCTTCTGCATTGCAGGCAGATTCTTTACCACTGAGCCACAGGGTAAACCCTGGACAACAGCAGTGGGAAGTGTCTAATTTACAGATGCAGAAGGTGTTGGGAAGCCACCCCAGGTCAGCATCTGGTGAAGGAGGGGCCGATGGATGAGACAGAATGTCCTTGGGGGAAGTGGGGAGGCCTTGGAGAGCCAGGCCCAGAATCCAAGGGTAGGGTGTCTTTCTTCCTGGCTTGGCGTCAGCCTGGGGGACAGGATTAGCATCGGGCATCGCCATTTGTACCTTCTAGCCATCTTGAGGAAAACAAAGCACTCCAGAGTGATCACCAGTGCCAACCTAACCAGGATCCCAATCATGATGACGATAACGATCTCCCTATTGAGGGCTGGGCTGTTTTCTTGGCCTGAAAGGAGAAGATAAAGGGGAAGATGAAGGCCTGAGTTCACCTGACCAGGGAAACCACAAGAAGTCTTACAGGGGAGAGGGCCTGGTTCGGGAGGAAGGAAATGCTTTGAGGTCTGTGAGTGGTTGCGTGCTTTGTCATCACGGTGTCTTCCCAACCCTCCTGCTGCAGGTGGTTGCATCTCTCTCTCTATTTTAATCACATTTGAAACCTCGGACTTCCTCTAACTCGACATTCTCTCACTGTAGCCAGCTCTGTGTCCTGTTCGTGTTCCTGTTAAGGGCTCTTTCCTCTTACATTACGCCCCCTCCCCTTGTGTTTCCTTCCCATCCCTATTGTCAGTCTTTGAGGGAAGGTCTGCTCAACTCCTGCTCAGTAATAATAATATTAGCTGACTGTTTCCAGTTCATTCTGTGTGGCTGGCACTGTGGGGAAATCCTTTACGCACATCTGTTCTGATCCTTCCCTCCCCACGACGGAGGGGGTGTCATCCTTGCTGGGTGTACATACATCTGAGACCCATGGTGCTTAAAGAAATAAACGGAGTTCATAGAACTTCCCTGATGGCTCAGACAGTTAAGAATCTGCCTGCAATTCAGGAGACCCGGGTTTGATCCCTGGGTTGGGGAAGATCCCTTGGAGAAGGGAATGGCAATTCATTTCAGTATTCTTGCCTGGAAAATTCCATGGACAGAGGAGGCTGGTGGGCTACAGTCCATGGGGTTGCAAACAGTCGGACACAACTGAGCAACCGAGCACGTAGCATATCACATCTGGTAAGAGATTAATATCCATTTCTTCAATTCAACAACAGCAAAAGGCACTTGACCCTGGGGACCCTTCTTTGTTTCCTATCTCCCCCAACATGAGGCTGTCAGGGGCTGAGAGAATCACCCCCTGCATTCCAGGCTGGACCCAAGGTCTGCCAGGAGAAATCAGACAGCAGGAGGAAGAAGGGTCTGCTGAGATGTAGTGGGAGGGTTCAGGAGCTGATTCGGAATTTGCTTGTAGCTTCTGTGAAGTTGGGAGGTAACTTCTTTCAGATTTTTTTCTGAAAACCTACAAGTTCTACCACAAAGCTTGGTGCTGGTGTGTCAGGGGCCACTTATCAGAGGCTGTGATAGCCTTGACTGTGGTTTTACTGGGACCAGTGATGAAGTTATGGACAAGGCAGTTACAGGATCTACTCTTATCTGCAGTGATGTTGGGGATAAAGAGCTCCTGTATGGATTGTGGGGGCCTCCCGGTGATAAGCCAGGGACATGGTGTGGCTGGGGTTAGAGGCTGTGTGGTGGGAGAGGCTGAGGTTTGCCTCTGGATGGTAGCAGGAGCCTGACGGGAAGTGGTGGGGGTGTCCGGGCCATCTGAAGCAAAGAGCATAAAGCCACACGTGGTGCAATCAGAGGGAGGGGAAATTCCTGGTCTGTATTAGGGCCACAGCATCTTTCTGTCTGGATCACAGCTTTGTTGTAGAAAGTCTCAACAATTACCTCTCATGTTCACTCATCCCGAGTCTGAGATATTAACCTGTTTCTTTCGTCACAACCTCTCAAGACACAGCAGCCCATCCCCTCCTAGTCTTGATTCAAGGTGGGCCTGCCTGGACTTGCCTGGGACAGGAAGTCATGGCCAGCCTGGGTGTCCAAAAGTGAGGGTCCACGCACTTGGACCTGAGAGGGATGGGTACGGCCTGGCCTCCAGCACTGTAGATTCAGCCAGGAGGCCTGGACCACGCAGGAACAGAGGTTACTCACAGAGGCCATTCAGGGTGAATGGGTCACCATGGGTGGTATTCTCTGGATTCCCGGCTTCAGACACATAGGGTCCTGTGTCATTCCTTGTCACATTGAACATAGTGAGAGTCCTGTTTCCCTCGCACAGTTCCAGCTCGGTGCTGTTGTGAAGGCTCTGATTGTTGATCGAACAGAAGTAGAAGATGTCCCGAGTCTCAGATCTACACGTTAACACCACAGTGTCCTTGTGCTCCCTGGGGTTGGAGTTGTTGCTGGTGATGACGGGTGTGGGTAGCACCGCTGTGCAGATAACAGAGAGAACATTGGCCCTTTTCTACCTTTGGCTTTTCTAAAAGCATCTTCAATCAGAATTGGCATCTCTCACCTCTCAGCCAGACTGAGCCCTTAAAGAATAAGGCAGGTCTGTGTATCGAAGACGAATGCATGGGGACCTGAGCTCAGAGAGTGTGAGGTCACCTGCTCTATGTCTGGGAGAAGCACAGGCTTCCTCGGGGGTCTATTATGTAACAGCATTTAGTGGTGGACAGAACAGGGTGGGATTCAGAGACCACCTGGCATCTGTCCTGGTTTCATCAACCAGCCTCGGGAGAGAGCTCCTTGGGCTGCACCCTGGAGAACAAGAAGCTTCTAGGAGTGTCTTCCTTCCTCTGTTCCTCCCTGGGGATGCTGCTCCCAGGGCAGTTGAGTGACCGCCTGGGGACCTTGTACCTGTGTGCTGTCCATGCCGAGTCTCAGGAGTAGGACCAGACTGTGCCCCTGCACGGATGCGGCTCTTGGGGCTGGGCCCTGGCTGGTGACCAGCTTGGGAGCCTCCGGATTTGGCACAGGCTTCCCAGGGTCACTGGAGGCAGGAGCCCTGGGACAGGGTCTGGGAGGGGCTTCCTGGGGCTGAGTTTCTCTGTGAGGATCCCTGGGGCCCTCAGGCCAGGGTCTTCCCTGAGTCCTGCAGGGTCTTCCTCAGGGTCATGGTCATGGGGAGGGGCCCAGGGGGCTGGACTGAGAGTGCTCTCCCTCTGCCGAGTCCCTCATCAGACGGTCCTTCTCTCTACAGTGTCTGCAGGGCCTGGCTTCCTGGAAAGCATTTCTGACCCTTTGGAGTTTGTCTCCACAGTGTGTGCCCTGCACTGAATGTTTAAACCCCGACACGGGACACAATGCAGAGGGGGATGGAGGCGCCATCCGGGTCGGTCAGTCCTGCGAGTGTGAACAGAATTCACCCCGACCCATAGCTCAGTTGGTAAAGAATCTGCCTGCAATGCAGGAGACCCCGGTTCAATTCCTGGATCAGAAAGATCTGCTGGAGAAGGGACAGGCTACCCACTCCAGTATTCTTGGCCTTCCCTGGTGGCTCAGCTGGTAAAGAATCTGCCTACAATGTTGGAGACCTGGGTTTGATTCCTGGGTTGGGAAGATCCACTGGAGAAGTGAAAGGCTACCCACTCCAGTATTCTGGCCTGGAGAATTCCATGGACTGTGTATTCCATGGGGTCACAAAGAGTCAGACATGACTGAGCAACTTTCACTTTCACTTTCCCACCCAACACGCCAAGGTCAGAGAGGAAGCACTCACTGTATATGCAGAGGTGTCCAGTTTTTCCTTCTGTCTGTAAATCATCCTTTGTAAGGAGCAGCGTGTAGGATCCTGTGTCTTTCTGGGTGACGTTCTGGATTAACAGGGTTCTGTTGGGGTAAAGTGTCTCCCGTCCGCTGTGTGCAGGCCCTTTGGTAGTTACATTAGTGTCTACTCTATATGATGCAATTAGCTGGGTGTTGTCTACCCTGTCTCCTCTATGCCAGGCATAGCCTAGAGGATTCTCTGTCACATTGTGGGCAAGTAGAAGAACATCCGACACTTCTGCAGCAAGGGGGGGGGGGGGGGGCACCGTTTCAATAGTGAGCTGGGCAGTGGTGGGCGGGGTCCAGAAAGTTGAGAGTGAGATTAGGAGGGAAGAGAGAGACCAGTTAATATTGTGACCTGTGTGGGGGATGGGAAAATGGTGCCCTGGGTCCTGAGCAGGTCTCTTCATCCCTCAGCCTTAGTGTGTGAGTGTATGTGTGTACGTGTGTTTGTGTGTGTGTATGTGTGTGTGTGTGTATGTATGTGTGTGTCCTCCTGGTTCAAGGTCAGCAGCATGACCCCCATCACTTCAGTCCCTCTGGGCTCGTTTTTTCCTCTGCTTCCCCAGCTGTCCCCTGGCTCACTCCCTCGCTGCCCTTACACGCCTGCTCACACTCAGGGCCTCTTGGGAGATGCCCCTCCCCCCGACCAGCTGCTGTAAAGACCCTCGGTGCTCACTTGCTGACCCTTCCCCGCTCCCTTTCCTGCGTGACGCCTGCAGCACCTGCCAGCACGCTCTCCATCTCTCTGCTCGTCTGTCTTCCTCCCCACAGAGCGCGGGCTCCGTGAGGGCAGGGGCTTGTCTGATCCTGCTTGAAACCCAGGGCCAGGACCAGGCTCCAGACATTAGTACCTGGGGATGAAGGAATGAGAGTTCCCAGGAATTCCACAGCCTGGTTTTTATTTGTCAGTTTCTAAGGGTGCCGGGTAAGGACAATGATTACTGTCCTGGTTATGTCTTTTTCTGTAGTGACACAATAAATTGTTATTATTGTCATCAGTTTTCAACAATTACTGCTCAGTGAAGAATTACTCTGAAAACCTACAGCAGTTGAGTCTTCCCACATCTCACCAGCTCTAGCTCATGGAGAATCTCCTGTGGCTGAACCCCCCACCCTCCCCTGCTCCGCTGTCCTCTGCCCTCAGGTCTGAACAGAAGCCCTCTGTCCCCTCTCAGAACCCTGTCTCCCCCAGACACCAGCCAGTCTCTTCTTCTCCAGTCTCTGCCCACTCCCTGAAAATTGTCCCCTCTCACCTGCCAGGACGAGCCTGTTCCAGGGGACATGCCTCGTGCTTGCAGGGCCTGCCGGGGGCTCCATGGTGCCTGCTGTCTGCTGTGTCCTTCTCTGTGAGGAGAACTTCTGGTCCAGAAACGCCCAGAAGCACTGCAGTCGTTGTGTGAGCTCCGCTGTTCTTCTGTGTGCTGGGCCTCCTCCGAGGGCAGGAGCACTTCGGTGGGTCACGTGGCCTGGGGCGGGGTCTCTGCCCAGGCCCTGCCCTCTGCCTCCGCCCTCCTCCTTCCCTCCCTAGTGGCCCCCCTCCCCTTCCCCCTCAGTCTGTATTTCTATTCCCTGAACTCTGCTGAGTCCCCTGCCTTCTACAGCAATGATTCTCCACCTACACACACACACACACACACACAAACACACACATCTACACACACATACCTACACACACACCCCTACACACACATACCTACACACAGACACCTACATACACACACCTACCTATACACACACACACATGCACACACACGCACATGCACACACACACACTCTTGTCTGGAAAAGCACAACCTTGGGGTGTCTGGGTCCGGGGTCTCCACTAATCTGGATCAGATGCACACTCAACCTCCCCAACAGCCCTCTGTCATCCCTTTCTGGCTTTTCCCTTCAGAGGAGGAGCTTGGGGGTGGGGGGTGCATGAGGAACGCTTGTCACAGGGAAGTCATCCCCAAGGTGCGTGGGAATCACCTGTGGAGCTTTATGAAGACTGAGAACTCCCAGGTGTCACCTTAGAAATGCTGTTTCAGCAGCCGCCAGGTCATACGCTCGCCCAGCGTGGCTGAGACCCCAGAGCACCAGTTAGATTGCCCCACCCAACCCAGTGTTGGCCTCTGCTGTGTTTTGGTCTGAGGTCTCCCAGCAAAACGTACAGATCCAGGGGTTTCCAAATTTTGGCGGTAATTGTTCCCGTGACACAGAAACCCAGCTGGATGCCCAGGGTCTTCCTGTTCTCAAATATCTGAGAAGATTGCATTTACTTCCTGCCGGAAGGTCACACTGACTCTGGAGGAGACAAAGGAGTCAGATGAGCGATGACTGGAGAGGGGACCTGACCTCCACTTTCCAGTGTCACCAGCCTGGCATCTGTTTTCAGGGACAGACACCCAGAACCGGGTGTCAGGAGAAGCTGCAGTTTGCAGATGAGAAGGGAAAGGTTTCCTGTGTGTCCTGGGAAGGGAGGAACCTGGTGCTGAGGGGTGGGCTGACTCTGGGCTCCCTGGTCCTCGGGTCAAGTTGTGGGAGACTCTCCCTCTCCTTGCCTGAGCCTTGGTTCAGAAACTATTCAGGCCCTCCTTGCCATTATAGGGCCTCCTCTGTCACCCTGGCTGATTTTTCTGTGGTCACTGTGATCTTTCCCATGGGTGGTTGCAGGCAGGGATGGGAGCTGGCATGGGTGCCCATAGGCCCCTAGAAGGTAGGGCAGTGTAGTGTGGGCCCACATGAGGGGCTCTGAGGGTCTGTTAGAGGAGGGGTCCCCTGGGGTCTAACGCCTGATGAGCTGAGGTGAAAAGGCTATGGTTTTTCCAGTGGTCATGTATGGATGTGAGAGTTGGACTATGAAGAAGGCTGAGCACCGAAGAATTGATACTTTTGAACTGTGGTGTTGGAGAAGACTCTTGAGAGTCCCTTGGACTGCAAGGAGATCCAACCAGTCCATTCTGAAGGAGATTAGCCCTGGGATTTCTTTGGAAGGAATGATGCTGAAGCTGAAACTCCAGTACTTTGGCCACCTCATGCGAAGAGTTGACTCATTGGAAAAGACTCTGATGCTGGGAGGGATTGGGGGCAGGAGGAGAAGGGGACAACAGAGGATGAGATGGCTGGATGGCATCACTGACTCGATGGACGTGAGTCTGAGTGAACTCCGGGAGTTTGTGATGGACAGGAAGGCCTGGCGTGCTGCGATTCATGGGGTTGCAAAGAGTCGGATACAACTGAGCAACTGAACTGAACTGAACTGAATAAGTGCACAATAATTGTAATGCATTTGTATTATCCCCAAACCACCTCCATTGCTCCGCAATTATTGTCCATGAAACCGGTCCCTGGTGCCATTAAGACTGGAGACTGCTGTTTAGAGGGAGGGATAGAAATCAGGCTCCTTCACCTTCTTAGCCCAAGAAAGTTCACCTGTTAATTTCGTGTTGTCTGTGTGGCCCCATATCGCCCCCTGGAGGTCATGAGCAGACCTGGGGACAATGTAATGGGCTGCACAGGGGTGCAAATGCCAAAGGGTGTGAGCCGGCTCTGCACCCTGGGCAGATGTGGGCTCCAGACTGAGGGGCTGTCTGCTGGGGTCCAGGTCACTGTGGGTCCCCAGGCTTCCTGACCTCATCCTAGTGAAGGGTGAGCCCAGGGAGAGGATGGGCATTGTTCAGTGGCAGGAGAACCATCCATCCAGGTGGACGTGTGCTCAGGAGGAGCTCTCAGTCCCCGAGGCTTCAAAGAAGGGCCAGTGGGGAGGTGTCTGGGGCTTTGGAGAGAGGGTGGCGGCCTGTGGGCTGGACCATCTCACAGCACTGGGCCTGCACCCTAGTTCTCTGTGCCCCATCAGTGGTCTGCTCTCAGCCTCCCCACAGTGCCAGGACCTGGGGCAGCTCCAACTGGAGACTCTGGCAGGGGAGGGGAGACCCCCTTGGGACCTCAACTCCTCTGAGATGGAGCAACTGCAGAACTGTGTTCCCCTCTTCACTCTGCTCCAGAAGTTCCCCTCGTTTCCCAGGACACCTTTGGAGGGAGGGGCTGGGATGTCTCCAGGGACCAGACCCAGGTGTCCCCACAGATCATGGACCTTGGGATGAGGAGCTGCTCCCTGATTCCCGCGAGTTCATGCTGGGGCTTCCCCCTCCCCTGTGGTCACTCCCTTGGGATGGAGGATCGGAAGTCTGAGCCAGGTCAGCTCTCAAAGAGAAGGAGAAGGACTCAAGCTGCCAGCTCAGGCCCTCCAGGGAGACTATCAGATTTTCCCGAGTAGATACGGGATCAGGTGTGACTATTTGGGAATGAGCAGAGGTCTGACTCCTCACAGTTAAGAGGCCCCTGTCCTCACTCCTGACTCCAGGAGGAATAAAGTCCCGTCCTGGAGCAGCTGTGGGCACTGGCAGGTCTCCTCCCACTGTGATGCCAGACCCGCTGTGTCCACAAGGAATATTCTCTGACCCCTCGGTGTCACACTGGGTGGGGTGTGGGGGTGGCTTCTGTTATGCAGATTCCCTTATCTATTTCATTTCAGTTCAGTTCAGTCGCTCAGTTGTGTCAGACTCTTTGCAACCCCATGAACCGCAGCACGCCAGACCTCCTTGTCCATCACCAACTCCCAGAGTTTACCGAAATCTCCATTGAGTTGGTGATGCCATCCAACCATTTCATCCTCTGTTGTCCCCTTCTCCTCCTGCCCTCAATCTTTCCCAGCATTAGGGTCTTTTCAAATCAGTCAGCTCTTTGCTTCAGGTGGCCAAAGTATTGGAGTTTCAGCTTCAACATCAGTCCTTCCAATGAACATCCAGGATTGATCTCCTTTAGGATGGACTTGTTGGATCTCCTTGCAGTCCAAGGGACTCTCAAGAGTCTTCTCCAACACCACAGTTCAAAAGCATCAATTCTTCAGTGCTCAGCTTTCTTCATAGTTCAACTCTCACATCCATACATGACCACTGGAAAAACCATAGCCTTGACTAGACAGACCTTTGCAGACAAAGTAATGTCTCTGCTTTTTAATATGCTGTCCAATTTGGCCATAACTGTCCTTCCAAGGAGTAAGCATCTTTTAATTTCATGGCTGCAATCATCATCTGCAGTGATTTTGGAGTCCCCCCAAAATAAAGAGTATTTATTGAGCATGTGTGACATGTCAGCCCTGGGTTGTGTCCTGGATTCAAGAGAATAGGATAGACTTGGACTCCGGGCTCACACACCTGACCTTGTGATGAGGAGACAGACACTCAGAGAAAATCCTGGAAATAAGGAGCTAATTATGATGGAGGGACGGACTGAAAGGGAAGGGTCTGGTGCATCCGGAGTCTGTCATGGAATCTCAGCTGGACTGGGTGTCATGGAAGGGACCCCTGAGAAAGTGATCTTTTGACTGAGATGTGAAGGGTGAGCAGAGAAGGATGGGGCTCAGAGGGCAGAGCTACCTAAGGGAGTCTGGCCTTCAGGGCCTGGCTGGGAGGAACGGCTGACAGAGTCCAGTGTGGGGAACTGGGAGAGTGGGGAGGACTGTGGAAGGAGTAGGCTGGTGAGGGTCAGAGGCTGCTGGGCGGTGGGAGCTGCTAAGTGGGAAGGAGGTGGGCAGCCCTGTGGAGGCTCCAGACTGTGGAGGAGCTCTGCTTCCCTCTGCTCTGGCCATGGAGGGGAGCGTCGAAGGGAAAGTACCTCAAGTAGGTTTTCTCCTAAGACTACTCAGCATATGTCAAGTGTTTACATATCATTTTACAAATCCCAGGGACAGAGGGGCTGGCAGGCTACAGACATGAGGTCGCAAAGGATCATATACGACCTAGCGAGTAACCCTTTCAACACTACATATCATTTATGCTGAATCATGTCCCACTCTGAATTTCCAATGTCTCTCATCCAAGATCTTCTCTTATATACCCCACTCCAAGATTTCATCCAGGTGAGATTTGTGTTGATACCAGGCCAATTTCTCTCTGTAGAAGAGGATCCAGATGCAACATTCTCAGTCCTTGGGCAGGACTGGAGCATCTGTAAGTAGGAGGAGGGTGAGGAAACGTCCGTGTGTCCTGCCTGTGCCAGACGGTCCATGTGGACATGAAAAGGCTGCATTTCCTTTCCCCCCATGCCCGCTTAGTGTCTTCCGCATGGGGCAGGGCCAGGTGGAATTGGAAGACCAGGGGTGGTGCAGTGATTCTGAACCTCGTCTTCCCGCCTTCTCTGTCTCTGCCCCCATCTGGAGACCTGGTCTTCATGGTGGGAAGGAAGGTGGGGTGTCTCCATAGGCCCCTGATCAGAGATTCTTTCAGCAAAAGGGACACAGGGATCAAGCACGCTAGCTCTGGACTCAGTGTCCCTGTCACCCTGTAGATGATTGTAGTAACTGAATTATTTGGATCTAATGGCCTGTTTTTTATTCTAATTTATTAGATTGTTTTTATTTCTTTTTACCTTTTGGTATTTGAAGTTTCAAAGGTGAATCTCCATCCTCCTTGAGCATGAGCAGGGTTGGCGCCAGGGTGGTTAAGCTGTCTTAAAGGTTATTTTTTATAGTAGCTTCAGTTTCACAGCAAAAGTGGGGGTAAGGGATCTTACCCATGTCCTGTGCTTTGGCAGGCAGATTCCTATCCACTGAGCCATCATAAAAGTCCTCTAAACAATGCTTAACTTGTACATAGACACTGGTTTATCATGGCCAACGCACACATGAAGTTTCCGTATTTGCCTGTGGGTAAATAAACAAGTGATGTATGTCATCCTTTTTGAATTTACAGACACACAACCATCGGCTCTGTGTTCATTAGCCCTGCAGACACACAACCACCTGCTCTGTGCTCACTAGCCCTGCAGACTCACAACCACCTGTCTGTGCTCACTAGCCCTGCTGGTGTGACTTGGGCAGCAGGACTGTCACTGACCTTGCATTGTTCTAGTTGCTAAGTCATGTGCAACTCTCTTGTGGCCCCATGGACTGTAGCCCGCAAGGCTCCTCTATCCATGGGATTTCCCAGGCAACGTTCCCAGGCAACGAGTGGGTTGCCATTTCTTCTGCAGGAGATCTTCCTGAGCCAGAAATCAAACCTAGGTCTCCTGAACTGGCAGGAGGATTCTTTACCACAGCGCCACTGGGGAAGCCCACGTTGCTGATGATCACTTGCTCAAACCCATGCAAGTTACGGTACCAAGTGTCAACCCTAATGGAAACTATGGAAGCTGGGTAATTTTCATGTATCCACATAGGTTCATCAATTGATAAAATGTACACCTTGGGTGTGGAATGTTGAATATTGAGGAGGCCCTACACTTGTGGGCGGCAGGTATCTAGGGAAACCTCGTGTGTGGGGCGGCCATGATGAACCAGTGTCTACCTACAAGTTAAGCATTGTTTAGAGGACTTTCCTGATAGCTCAGTGGATAGGAATCCTCCTGAAAAGCATGGGACACGGGTTTGATCCCTGGTCAGGAGGATTTCACATGCTTCTGAGCAACTAAAGCCATGCATCAGAACTGCTGAGTCTGTGCTCTAGAGCCCACGAGCTGCAACGACTGAAGTCTGCTTGCTGAAAGCCCATGCTTGGGAGTAGAGAAGCCACCGCAATGAGAAGCCGGCATATTGCAACGAAGAGTGGGCCCTGCTCACCGCACTAGAGAAAACTGGTGGAAAACAATGAGGACCCAGTGCAGCCAGAAATAAAAAAATAAATAAAATATTTGCTAAGAGTAGTTCAGAATTAAATGTTATTCCCGAAGTTGTCAGGTCTTCTTTTCATCTCCTTTCTCAAACGTCCAGAACACCATTGAAATATTGATTTTCCACAGGCTTGAGGACCTGCTCTGCCATTGCGGTGACTTCACTGCAAATTTGTTTTCAGTCTGGAACAGCTACTAGCAAGCATCCCGCCTTTCACACTGACCACCTGCTCTGCAGTGAACATCCTCACCACAAATCTCGGCCCCCATGGAGTATCATCCAGGGGCTCATTCATTCCACACACAGGTATGCAGCTCCCTGCACCAGGCCTGGAGCTGGCCAGTGGACCAACAGAAGCAGGACAGGTGAATCCTTCCATGTTCAAGCTCCCAGCTCAGGGATCCTCTTAGAACTGGAGTCCTGGTCAACTTGTGTACCCACTGAGTGCCACTGTATCCCCTAAACTGCATTTGCATGGGGAGTATAGGAAAATGTTCATTTCCAACATCCTCACCCTTTACGGAAAAATTCTGTGAGGAGATAGCACCTGTGTCCATATGTCCATCTCTCTGACACACCCCGTCCCTCCTTTATCCCCTACCCATCCTTTTGTTCATCTTTTCACGAAGTCCTGTGGCTGTGCCTCTGTGGTTGGCCAGATGCCAGGACCCCTGAGATACCCTCAGTAGCTCCCTCTGCTGGTCCATTTAAACACCATGGTTCCACAGGTGGTGCACATGAGCCCGGGTGAGTCCTGCAGAGTCTGTCCCCATGGAAGATAGGGGAGGCCCCTGGTAACCCGGTGACCATTATACTGGGTATCTCGAGCATTTTGCATGACTGTTAGGGATGCTGGATGGGTTAGACCCGAGCCATTGGGAAGTACAGAGCAGGGTTTGCGTGTCAGAGTTACCCCTGTCAATGGTACATTTATGGAGAAGAGGAAGTGTGGGGTGACTGTGGAGCCCTAGTTCCTTCTCTTCCCTGGGGTTCACAGGCAGACGGAGGAGCCCTCAGGTGACAGATAGTACCCTGGAGACTTTCCAGGGTACTATCTTTCGGAGAGAAAGTGCTCCCGATTCATAAACTAGAGCAAAGCGGGTTATCCCTGAACACATTCTACTATGTTCATCTTTGTCATAGAATAGAAATGGGCAGGATATCCAGCCGTCCCTTCCCATTGATGGGGGCTGATGCCACGGTCTCCAAGCCCCACTTGTTCTTCAGCAGGACCCTTGCTCTGTTGGAAGCACAGAGAGATGGCAAAAGCTCTCACACCAGGCTTGAGGCTCAGACTGGAGGAGCTGGGAGGGTAGGTCAGGCGTTCTGCTCAGCCTTGCTCCCTGGGGGAGGGGGGATCATTTGGAGAATGAGGGAACAGGAGGCTGTGCTCAGGGGGCCTTCAGGCTAGGCGATGACTGTCTCCAAGGTCAGGTACCGAGGGTAAGGAATTAATCATGAAACGTTCCCTCCAAGTTGTAGACAAGCTGGTTATCTGACACTCAGCAGTGGGGAGATACTCTGAGAGGACAAAGTTAGTTCTCAGCCTCCTTGAGGACACCCTCCGGGTGCAGGATCATTCACCTGGAGTTATCATGGCTGTAGCTACAACTAATACACACACAGGAGAAAGTGCTCCCGATTCATAAACTAGAGCAAAGCGGGTTATCCCTGAACACATTCTACTATGTTCATCTTTGTCATAGAGGAGAAATGGGCAGGATATCCAGCCGTCCCTTCCCATTGATGGGGGCTGAGCACAGCAGAGACACTGTCCATGGTGCTGATGAACACAGGCCACCTGGAGACTTGGGAGTTGTGGTCTTTGAATCACATCTGCTTTCTTTCAATTCTGGAATTTGGGCATTGCTAGAAAAGAAGAGGCTTCCATGGTGGCTCAGACAGTACAGAATCTTCCTGCTATGCGGGAGACCTGAGTTTGATGAGCCTCCAGAGATGGCAATGGTTATCCACTCTAGTATTCTTGCCTGGAGAATCCCATGGCAGATGTGCCTGGAGGGTTACAGTCCATGGGCTTGCAAAGAGTTGGACAGACAGAGCAAGTTTCACTTCACCAGAAAGAAGAGGTGGGGAGGGCTGCAGGGAGTGTGGACTGGCCTCGATCTCCAGGGCTCATAGCCAGTGAGATTGCTGTGGACATCGTGGCAGGTCTTGACCCCACATCGGCATGACAAAGTCCAAGCTCCCCAGAGCAGACTGCAGTGAGGGAAGATGATGCCCACGGCCTTGAGAGGAGTGGTAGGCAGCGCACAAAACCCTAAGAGATGTCCAAAACTTCAAGCCACAATCCGAGAAATGTGCCCCATGATTAAGGAAACCTACAGATGAAATTCAGATCACGTGACTGGGAGATATGGTGGGGTGACTTGGAGATTATGGTGGGTTATGTTTTGGGCTGAGTCCAATACATTCACAATGTTCCAAGGCAGAAGAGGCAGAGCCAGAGGAGATGGGATGATGGAAGGTGAGCTTGGGGAGCTTTAAGATGATCCACTGCTGGCTTTGAAGATGGAGGAAAGGGCCACAAACTCAGGAAAGCAGGCAGCCTATCACAGCTTGGAAAGGCAAAGCAATGAACTTTCTGTAGAATCCAGAAAGAACAGCATCATATTGACACTGTGGTTTGTGCCCGTACATTTGTGGTCATTTGTTACAGAACAATAAGGAACACCAAAAAGTGTCACCTTGTCTCATCCAAGACTGTGCGCCTGGGGGGATAAGAAGTAATTTAGACCTAAATCATGATCGGAAGCTTTGCAGGTGGTTTCTCTTACCTCTCATCTCATCTCAGCACAGATGATACTTGGCCACTGGCAGAGCATGCTTGTCAACTGTGGGCTCTGTGCCCTCGGGCACACAGCTGCTGTGTTTGTGTGAGCGTGGGCACGCGATCCGAGCGGAACTATATGAGAACAGACCTATCCCAGGGACCTCAGGGAGAGACTGAGACCTGCTAGCCCAGGTGTGTGGCGGGAGCTGCAGGTGAGATCCGGGTGGGAAGGCCCTTGAGACACTTTGAGGAGGAGACAGGTGAGCCCTTTGCCGTGGTAGCCAGGTTGAGTATTAGGTAGAGCCTGCACCTTTGCCCTGAGGCTCACGTGTGTGTGTGTTGGGAGCAGGCTCACGATCTGCATCGAAAAGCAAACTGGAAACCAGCAGGAAGTGGATAGAGGTCACAGGACGTTCCTGGGAGGACCTTGCTCAGAGCATGGCTTCTGGGTCCCTCTTACTTTGGTGACTCTGATTGCTCCTCTTGGTTCCCCCAGAGGGAACAATGTCCTCAGGGCTTAGGCCCTTAGGGAAACAACAGAAACCCATGGAGAGAGAAGGCATTCTGGATCCTAGATCTGGGGACAGACAAAAGTTCCTGTCCCATCGCTGACTCACTGGAGATTAGTTCAAGCAAACTCCGGGGGATAGTGAAGGACAGGGAAGCCTGGTGTGCTGCAGTCCATGGGGTCCCAAAGACTCAGACACAACTCAGCAACTGAACAACAAAAACTCATTTGAGGCAGCACCAGTTGGGGCCAGCAGGGCCTGGTGAGCAGGGCCAGAGGGCTCAGGACACCAAGAGGCTGCAAAGGGGCCTCACCCATAAAAGTTGTCTCACCCACGACTCGTCCTTCCTGACTCGTGTTCTAGTGTGTCTCAGATGGTCCCATATTCTGTGCTCCAGAGACTCCATGCCAAGTGAGCAAGCACTGGCAGGTGTCTGGGACCCCAGGGCAGTGTGAGGACTGCCGAGTGCCCATGTGGCTGCCAAGGGTCTGGTGACCTTCCTTGCCTGTTAGTATGCCCCCTCCCTCCATTCTCACAATCTTCCCCTTCCTTTCCCCCAGGAAATAGATGGGGAGATCAGGTAACTAGAGCTAATACTTTCCCCGAGGAACCATGGACAGACCGGAGCAGAGATTCCGGTGAATTTCTTGCTGGACAAGACCCAAGGGCAGTATGTTTTGCAACCAGGGGAAGGAAAGTGCTCTTGATTCAGATCTCTCTGGTGGTCCACAGTGGGTCAGAGGCCCAGTCACTTGCCTGTTGAAACCTCCCCCCACTGTGGGAATTGCAGCCTGAGTTCTGGTCCATCCAGGCTTCAGGGCAGCCTGTCAGTGTCTCCAGGAATCCAGGAGGACCCTGAGTCTGGGCCCAGGTTCCCGAATAGCCTCAGGTCTCAGAGCTGGTTCTCTGCCTCAGGCTCTTCCTCATGACCTCACTCGGGTCTTGGGTCTCAGGTAAGCTCTTTCCCACAGTCCGTAAGACGTGTCTGGAGGAACTAAGGACCCACATCTGCTTTGTGGCTGATATTACAGTAAACGTCTGTGTCCGGTTGTACTAATTCCTGCAAAAGAAAACCGATGCCTTCGAGCTCATGTAACCTTCTTAGATGACTTCCCAGGGACTTCCCAGCCCCGGGTCACCCAGGGTCTGTTCATGTCAGAGGTTTTTGATCCAGACCCACCTCCCCTTCATCCCCTTTCCATCTTTCCTGCTATTTCTTGGCCCTCCAAACACAGCCAGGTGTGCAGGGGGCACTTCCAATGCCCCTTGGGCTTATGAGACCAGAACTTGGATCCCCACACTCACCTGGTAGATGGGAGCTGGTGGCCTGGCATCAGGTAGGGAGGCCTGGGCATGGAGGAAGCAGGCATCAGAGGAGAGGGAAGGAGAGTCATTTCTCCTGAGCAGCCATGTCCAAGCCTGCAGCCCTGACCCCAAATCCTATCTGGACTCTGTTTCCCACCATTGTTAGCCTGGCTCCCCTGACTGATGATCCAGTGCCACTCTCTTCCTGGCTGAACTCCAAGGTTCTCTGAGGTCAAGTCAGGGGACCAGGGCAGCCTCTGGCTAAGGTTGTGGGTGGTCATGTCCCTGAAGTGCATCCAGCTCCCAGCTTGGTGGGACTTGCCATGTTCTAACTACTCTTATGAGCTTCCCTGGTGGCTCAGAAGGCAAAGAATCTGCCTGCAAGTGGGAGACCGAGGCTCGATCCCTGGGTCAGGGACATCCCCTGGAGAAGGCAATGGTAACCCATTCCAGTATTCTTGCCTGGAGAAATCCATGGACAGAGGAGTCTGGCAGGCTACAGTCCATGGGGCCACAAAGACTGGACATGACTAAGGGACTTTCAACTACCCTCGAGAGAAGGGTGTCTCACAGTACTTCAGGGTTGGACAGTCCCCCTGCCTTGAGCCTGTGAAGCGGGGACGCTGGGGAGAAGAGGCAAGGAAGGAATGTACTTACCTGGGAGACAGAGCTGCCAGAGGGACCACGTCCTGGGAGGAGACAGGAGTTACCACTGAGCATGTGAGGAAGCTTAGCCCATTCTCCTAGGAGAGGTTGGATGTCCACCTTCCGGAGAACCATGGGAGAAGGATCCCCACCAAGGGAGAGAACCTCTGGCAATTTCAGGCCCCAGTGAGGGCGATGGAGCCTCCCAGGATGATAACCCATAGGAAAAGCAGACTAGCCAATCGGGTCCCCTGTGCTGAAGCCCCAGAGAAAGGGCCAGAGACCCTGGGGGTGGCAGGCAGGAACAGACATGGCAGGGCCTGACCGGGGCTCCCCGCTGTCCTGGGCTGAACAGACACTCACCTGAGGTGGACGCTGGGGGCCAGTTCCCTCTGTTGTGCAGGCAGCCGGGGTTAGGAAAGAAAACCAAAACAGGCATATTTGTGAGGAGTGCAGATGGAGGTCAAGGCTTTGTTATCAGAACACAGGACAGGAGGATCCCCATGTCCAAGCAGGGGCTGGACACCGCCTTTCTCCACCAAAGCTGCTTAGGAGGGGAGGGACCAGTAAGGACAAGGAGGAAAGTTCTTAAGAAGCCGTATCTGCCCTGAGTCCAGAGGGGCAGGACCATAGGCTAACAGGGTTCCGGAGAAAGTGGCCACTGAAGAGACCAAGGCTCTGGTTAAGGCATCCATCCATCCAAAGCTTTGTCTGAGTGGATTCATCACGCTTATGGAGAGAGCAGGGCCAGTGCATGGGGAGGAAAGCGGTCACCAGTGACTCTGGGATCTCACTGAATGCAGTGTCGCTGCTGTGGCCACCCGGCCTCACCCAGCAGCTGCTCAAATGTGACAGTGGCCTTGTGCTCTGTCTCCATCTACCTGGACCTTAAGTGTAAAGACATGCCACCACCTGCGGACCTGGCATGATGTTCTGTCTCATGCATCAGGGGTGTTGTTAATGTATCTGCCACGTGGGGGCATTTGACCCCACCTGGCCTGTCCAAACTTCCACTCTCTGGCCAAGTGTGGACTTGGCAAGGACGACCCTCAGATCCTGGCCCTGTGACTGCCCCTCATCAGAGTAGCTGGATTTAAATATACAGGAAGAGATACCTTTTTCTGAGTACTTACTACCCGCCAGCCTACATACAGAGAACGAGTACTAGCAGGGGTCTTAATTGTGTTAACTGATAGATGGGCCTTTCCTGGTGGTTCATAGGTAAAGAGTCCACCTGCCAATGCAGGGGACACAGTTTCGATACCTGGGCAGGAAGATTCCCTGGGGATGGAAATGGCAACCCACTCCAGTATTCTTGCCTGGGCAATTCCACGGACAGATGAGTCCATGGAGTGGCAAAAGAGATGGACACAACTTCATGACTAAATAACAAAATAAATGAGGACGGTGTTAAGGAAGCTGCCAGAGGTCAATACCTGGTGAGGCAGGAACTGAAGGACCAGAGAGAATATCCGTGGGGAAGTGGGGGGGTCCTGGAGATCCAAGCCGGAAATTGGAGGATGGGGTGTCCTTTCTCTAGGACTAGGGTCAACCTGGGGGTGGGGGCAGCATCTGGGAATGCCACTGTACCTGTGAAGGAAAATGAAACACCCCAGGACAGCCAGCGGCGTCAGGACGAGCAGGACCCCAATCACGATGCCAGTAATGGCCCCCACATCGAGGGCTCGAGCGTTTTCTTGCCCTAAAAGCAGAAGAGAGAGAGAGGGGAAATGGGGTCCGAGTTCACTGGAGGGAATACCAGGAGGAGTCTCACAGGGAGAGGGCCTGGTTAGGAGGAAGGAGACGCTCTGAGGCCTGTGTGCTTGCGTGTCTTGTCATCACAGTGTCCTCCTGACTCTCCCACTGCACGAGGCTGCATCATTTCCCTCTTCATCAGATTTGAAACCTTGGACTTGCTCCAACTCTCCATTCTCTCACTGTAGCCATTTCCATGTCCTGTTCATTTTCCTTTGAAGGACTCTTTTCTTCTCACATTATGCCCCCTCCCTCTGATTTTTTGTTTCCATCACCACTGTCGGTCTTAGAGGGTAGTTCCTCTCCAGTCCACCCAACATTGATTAGTAGTAATAATATTAATGAACTGTTTCCAGGTACTCCTGTGCGACTGGCACAGTGGGAAATCCTTTACACCCATTTTTTCTGATCTTTCCATCCCCATGAGGGAGGGGTTGTCATCCCCACTGTGCATTCACAGATTTGAGACACACAGTTCTTCAATAAAGGAATGGAGGCCACAGAGCTAGGACCAGGTGAAAGAGAAATGTAACCCAGTTGTTTGACTCTACAGCCAAAACCCACAGCGCTGAAAACCAAAATCTCCCCTGTGAACGTTTCTTGCCTGCCGACTCTGTGTGGGTAAGAATTTTACCTACAGGGAGAATTTTAATCTCATTCTCTTCCTAGTGACCAAACTCACAGCAGCCCTACGATCCATCTCTTCTTCTCCAGTTTTACAGACGGGGAAAGGGAGGCACAAGATCCAGTGCCTTGCCTGCAGTCAAACAATTCTCACAAACAATAACCGAACTATGACAAAATTAGCTAAGTTTTGCATAATTATGCAGATGCATAACCTGCATCCCTTAGTCTCCTGCGTTAGCACTGGCAGGCAGGTTCTTTACCACTAGCTCCACATGAGAAGCCCCTTGAGAGGGAAGAGAGTCCATCAAACTTGAGGAGAAGTCCAGTTCCTTGGCTGATGCCATCTGACAGTTCCGTGGGATGAGCCTTCCTTCTCAGGGTCCATAACTACCCTCCTCTCTTTGTGGTTCTCTGCTCCTAATGTGCTTGTCTGAGATTGACCCAGTAGCTACATAATCAGTGTCCATGTCTAAAGCACTGGAGTCCACAGTGTGAGGGGATGGCTGTTTCCACATTGGGCAGGTGTGAGGAGAATCTGCTTCTCAAGAAAGATGTGTTCTTCCTCGTTGTTATTTAAACAGGGTTGAAGAAACTCTGGAGCTGAAGTATAAGAAGTGAAAACACTAACTTAGAAGGGTGATTCCTCAGCACATCTGAGCAGGTAGAAGAAAGCATCCATGAACATGAAGATAGCAAAAAAGAAGTTATTCAGACTGGGCAGTAGAAAGGGAAAAAAAAAATGGTGAATAGTGACTCCAAGCAAAGTATTATGCAGAACTCCATCAGGTGGACAAACATAAGCAGTATGGCAGTTCCTGAAGGAGAATAGAGAGGAAAAGCAATGAAAAATATATATATAAATTAATGGTTTAAAACTTCCGAAACTAGATGAAATCACATATTAGAGATGGTTAATGAACTCCAAAAAGGGGTAACTCAAGATACAGACATTGTGACACAATAGAGTCAAAGTGTTGAGAGCCCAAGGGAAAGAGGAAGTGAAAAGCGCAGCGAGAGAGGAGTGACTCAGCATGTGCAGCAGATCTTCAACACTGTGAAAATCGAATTCCACATCAGAAGGCATTGGGATGACTGACTGAAGTCCTAAAAGCAAGACTGTCAACCGGCGAAGCAATGTACACAGAAACTCTCCTTCAGTGAAGCTCACATTAGGACTTTCCCAGATAAACAACAGTCGAGGGAGCTCATTCCCTGGAGACACGGCATATATGAAGTGTGAAAGGAAGCCTTTAAGATGACTGAACAAACATTACACAGCAACTCAGAGCCATAAGTACCTAGAGAAAAGTGGTCAAACAGACACAAGAAGTAGCTATCTTATCTAAGCCGGTTTTATTGTCTTTTATGTAATCGCTTGTTTTTGTTTTTTATTTCAAAGGTATTACATGAGGCAATATTTATAAATCTATATAACGGGCATATATTGTACAAGGACGGCTGAAATATAGGACAGTAAGTGTGTAATATGGAGGCGATGGAGATGCACAGGAGCACCCTGTTTGTAATATACATCATAGAATCTAGTTGCTATTTCAACTCGATAGTTATATGTTTAAGACATAACTGTCATCTTCAAGTTAGGCACTAAGAAAAGAACTGAAATACATTGGAAAGGGGAAGAACACAATCAAAATGACACATGCGAAAGGAAATCACCTAAATGCCAAAGAGGAAATAATAGAGGAATTAATGAAAAAAGCATGTAAGACATATAACAAATAGCTAGATGGCAGAAGTTCTTTCTTATCGGGAAGTATTTGAATGATAGATAGCCTCAACCTTGAAATTAAAGGCAGAGGTTGACAGAATGGATAAAAATTATGACCCATCTCTATACTCTCTTCAAGAGATTCACTTTAGATACAAAGACATAGAAGGTTGAAATAAGGCTGGAAAAAGATATTCTATGCAAATAGCAATAAAAAGAGGATTGAGGTGGCTGTATGAGTGTCTGATAGAATAATCTCTAAATTAAAAAAGCCTGCAAGAGACACTGCCATTGCTGCTGCTAAGTCGCTTCAGTCGTGTCCGACTCTGTGTGACCCCATAGACGGCAGCCCACCAGGCTTCCCCATCCCTGGGATTCTCCAGGCAAGAACACTGGAGTGGGTTGCCATTTCCTTCTCCAATGCATGAAAGTGAAAAGTGAAAGCGAAGTCGCTCAGTCATGTCCGACCCTCAGCGACCCCATGGACTGCAGCCGTCCAGGCTCCTCCATCCATGGGATTTTCCAGGCAAGAGTACTGGAGTGGGGTGCCATTGCCTTCTCCGGCAAGAGACATTAGGACCTTGCATATCAAGAAAAGTTTCCATCCATCAAGGAAATAGAACAATTATAAGCATTACACACCCAACACCACCAGAATTGTGAATCAAAAGTGGACAGCGTCGAGGGGAGAAATAGCTCGGTCATAACAGTGACACTATAACACCCCACCTTCAATAATGGACACAGCATCAGAGAGATTTCAGTGAGAACTAGAGACCGTGAGAGCACTGTAAACCAGAGACCTAACCAACCAACAGACAGCACACAGTCATAGGAGTTTATGTTGCGCAAAGTGCAGTCCGCAAGGCCCCCAGCTCTCACCACACATGACCACCGCCCATCCTGTGAAGAAACGGTGTCACTTCCACTGTAGAGACGATGGTGCAACTAAGAAAGACAAGTGGAGGGACCTGGAGTTGAGTGTGGCGGCAAGCCTGCGATCACAACAGTGCAAACTAACATCCTGACACTTACTGCCTCAACACGTCTGCTGTGCTTTCCACCTTCATCGGAGCACGTATTCACAAAGGTCTATAAAGTGCATAGTAAACACCACTGTACACATAAGAAAAAGGAGATTTAGGTTTTATGACTCACCGGGGCTTCCCAGGAGGCACTAGTGGTAAAGATGCCACCTGCCAATCAGGAGGCGTAAGAGACACGGATTCAGTCCCTGGGTGGGGAAGATCCCCTGGAGGAGGTCACGGCAACCCCTGCAGTGGAAGGTGGAGTCTTAACCACTGGACTGCCCAGGAAGTCCCAGGTACTGATTTTAGTGCTGCTTCCAGCGGTCTTGGCAACAAGGCTTCACAGCAGAGGGCCAGGAGAAATCAGGGCATGAGCAGGGGAGAGACACCACACGTTCCAATTGCTTCAAGTGAAGGAAATGAGATGATAGGCTCATTTTTGGTGGAGATAATAAAAGAAGCTTATCCAGATTAAAATGGGCTTCGCTGGAGGCTTAGACGGGAAGAGTGCCTGCAGTGCAGCAGACACGGGTTCGATCCTTGGGTCAGGACGATCCCCTGGAGTAGCGAATGGCAGCCCACTCCAGGATTCTTGCCTGGGAAATCCCATGGACAGAGTAGCCTAGTGAGCTCAAGTCCGTGGTGTCACAAAGAGTCGGACAACACTGAACGACTAAGACATGAGGCGACGGTGGTCACTCACAGGTCACACTCAGCCTGAGGGGGCCACTCTTGCTGGAGTTGTCCCTGTTGGAGACCTCACACTGATAACCCCCGGCATCCTCTCTGCTGATGGGGTCTATGGTGAGGGTGCTGTTGTCTGAGGACAGTGTCATCCTGTCTGCGAGGAGGAGACTCTGGCCTTTGAAAAGCCAGCGTATGGAGACCCCAGTCTCATCTGTGAGGCAGGTCAGGACCACGGGGCCCTCATGTTCTGGGACTGTGGTGTTGCTGGCTTGGAGGGAGGGCCGTGCCACTGGGTCTGTGGAGAGACAGGGGGTGACTGCTGAGAGTGGGTCAGGGGCCTGGGCCTTGCTCCCTCCTCAGTCTCGGGGCCCAAGACCTCTGTAAAGGTGACTGTGAGGAAGGCCCTGGGTCTTTGTTCAGGTGGCAACGGGAAAGAGTGATTCCACACCTCCTCTGACCCCCGGATCACACCAGAGAGACCCTTGCCTGGTTGCTGGGACGACAGTCTAGTACTAGACTGCTCTGTGCTCTCAGTCCTGGGAACCTTGATCTTCTGACTGTGGGGCCAGCCAGGCCAGTCAGGGAATGTGGGATCTGAGAGTACATGTTGTGATTGGGGATAGAGAGCCTGGGTGAATTGCCGGGGCCTCACACTGACGCGCCGGAAGCGCTGTGTGGCTGGGTTAGAGGCTATGTGGCAGGAGAGGTTGAGGTTCCCTCTGGATGGTCAGAGGAGTCTGAGGGGTAGTGGTGGGGTGCCCAGACCGTTTGGAGCAAAGAGCAGAAAGGCCACACATGGTGCAATCAGAGGGAAGGCAAGTTCCTGGTCTGTATTGGGGCTCCTGTGTCCTTCTGAGCTGTTCACATGCTTGTCTGAAAAATTTGCAATCATAACCCTTCATGCTCACTCTTTGTGAGTCTGACGTTAATTTGTTTCTCCCATCATATTCTGGTGATCCTCAGCCACCCACACAGAGCAGCCCATCCCCTCCCTGACTTTATTCAAGGTGGACCTGCCTGGGCTTGCCTGGGACAGGAAGTCATGGGCAGTCTGGGTTTCCAGGGCTGATGGCCCATGTACTCGGACCTTAGAGGGATGGGTGTGGATTGGCCTCTGGCAGCGTGCATTTGGGTGGGCAGCTCAGGTCACATAGGAGCAGAGGTTACTCACAGAGGACAACCAGGGTGAATGGGTCACTGCGGCTGATGCCCACTGGGTTCCGGGCTTCGCACACATAGGGTCCTTTCTCTTTCCTTGTGACATTGAACACAGTGAGAGTCCTCTTGTCCTCGGACAGTTCCAGCCTGGTGCTCTTGGGGAGGCTCTGATTGCTGATCCACCACGTGTAGGAGGTGTTCTGGGTCTCAGGTCCACATGTTAACACCACAGTGTCCTTGTGCTCCCAGGGGTTGGAGTTGTTGCTGGTGATGACGGGTGTGGGTAGCACCGCTGTGCAGATAACAGAGAGGACATTGCCCTGAGTTTCCCTGGTGGCTCAGACAGTAAAGAATCTGCCTGCCAGTGCAGGAGACCTGGGTTCAATCTCTGGGTCAGAAAGATCCTCTGGAGAAGGGAATTGCCACCCAGTCAATATTCTTGCTGGAGAATTCCATGCACAGAGGAGCCTGGTGGGCTACAGTCCATGGAATAGGAAAGAGTAGGACATGACTGAACGACTAACACTCTCACTTTCTCATACTTTTGGCTCCTCTAAAAGCATCTTTCAGCAAAATTGGCATCCTTTGCCTCTCAGCCAGACTAAAGAATAAGGCAGGCTTGTGTGTGGCAGGACAAATGCATGGGGACCTGAGCTCAGAGAGTGTGAGGCCACCTGCTCTAGGTCTGGGAGAAGCACAGGCCTCCTTGGGGGTTGATTGTGCAGCAGCGTTTAGTGGTGGACAGAACAGGGTGGATTCAGAGACCGCCTGGCATCTCTCCTGCTTTTCATAAACCAGCCTCAGGAGAGAGCTCCCTGGGCTGCACCCTGGGGTCGAGGAGCTGCCAGGAGTGTCTTCCTTCCTCTGTTCCTCTCTGGGGGTGCTGAGATTTCTCTGGTGTCTCCAAGTGCCCGAGGGCATTTGGTTGATTCCTGGGGACCTTGTACCTGTGTGCTGTCCATGCCGAGTCTCAGGAGTAGGACCAGACTGTGCCCCTGCGCGGATGTGGCTCTTGGGGCTGAGCCCTGGCTGGTGACCAGCTTGGAGCCTCCGGATTTGGCACAGGCTTCCCAGGGTCACTGGAGGCAGGAGCCCTGGGACAGGGTCTGGGAGGGGCTTCCTGGGGCTGAGCTTCTCTGTGAGGATCCCTGGGGCCCTCAGGCCAGGGTCTTCCCTGAGTCCTGCAGGGTCTTCCTCAGGGTCATGGTCACGGGGAGGGGCCCAGGGGGCTGGACTGAGAGTGCTCTCCCTCTGCTGAGTCCCTCATCAGACAGTCCTTCTCTCCCTGGTCCTTCATCAGGGCCTGGCTTCCTGGAAAGCATTTCTGACCTTTGGAGTTTGTCTCCACAGTGTGTGCCCTGCGCTGAATGTTCAAACCCGGACACGGGACACAATGTAGAGGGGATGGAGGCGCCATCCGGGTCTGTCAGAACAGAATTCACCCCCCCCCAACACCGGGAGGTCAAGGAGGAAGCACTCACGGGGTACATGGAGGTGTCCAGTTTGTCTTTCTGTCTCTAAATCATCCTTTGTAACGAGCAGGGTGTAGGATCCTCTGTCTTTCTGGGTGACGCTCTGGATCAGCAGGGTTCCGTTGGGGTAAAGTGTCTCCCGTCCGCTGTGTGCAGGCCCTTTGGTAGTGAAATTAGTGGCTACCCTAAATGATGCAATTAGCTGGGTGTTCTCTACCCTTTCTCCTCTGTGCCAGGCATAGCCTAGAGGATTCTCTGTCACGTTGTGGGCAAGGAGAAGAACATCCGACCCTTCTGCAGCAAGGGGGGGGCACCGTTTCAATAGTGAGCTGGGCAGTGGTGGGCGGGGTCCAGAAAGTTAACAGTAAGACTAGGAGGGAAGAGAGAGAAACCAGTTACTATTGTGACCTGTGTGGGGGATGGGAAAATGGTGCCCTGGGTCCTGAGCAGGTCTCTTCATCCCTCAGCCTTAGTGTGTGAGTGTATGTGTGTGTGCATGTATGTGTGTGTGTGGTTCAAGGTCAGCAGCATGACCCCCGTCACTTCAGCCCCTCTGGGTTCGTTTTTTCCTCTGCTTCCCCGGCTGTCCGCTGGCTCCCTTCCTCACTGCCCTCACACACCTGCTCACACTCAGGGCCTCTTGGGAGATGCCCCTCGCCCCGACCAGCTGCTGTAAAGACCCTCGGTGCTCACTTGCTGACCTTCCCCGCTCCCTTTCCTGCGTGACGCCTGCAGCACCTGCCAGCACGCTCTCCATCTCTCTGCTCGTCTGTCTTGCTCCCCACAGAGCGCGGGCTCCGTGAGGGCAGGGGCTTGTCTGATCCCGGTTATAGCCCAGGGCCTGGACCAGGTTCTAGATATTAATTCCTGGAGGTGAAGGACAGAGAGGTCCCAGGAATTCCACAGCCTGGCGTTTGCCGGCTTCTAAGGGTGCGGGTACGGACAGTGTTCACCGTCCTGGTTATGTGCTTTTCTGTAGTGACACCCAGACATAAATAATTGCTATTGTCATTAGTTTTCAACAATTCCTGCTCAGTAAAGAATAACTCATAAAACCTACAGCAGTTGAGGTCTTCCCGCCCCTCACCAGCTCTAGTTCATGGAGAGTCTCCTGTGGCTGAGGCCCGCGCCCTCCCCTGCTCCGCTGTCCTCTGTCCTCAGGTCTGAACAGAAGCCCTCTGTCCCCTCTCAGAACCCTGTCTCCCCCAGACACCAGCCAGTCTCTTCTTCTCCAGTCTCTGCCCACTCCCTGAAAATTGTCCCCTCTCACCTGCCAGGACGAGCCTGTTCCAGGGGACATGCCTCGTGCTTGCAGGGCCTGCCGGCGGCTCCATGGCGCCTGCTGTCTGCTGTGTCCCTCTCTCTGTGAGGAGAACTTCTGGTCCAGAAACGCTCAGAAGCACTGCAGTCTGCTGTGTGAGCTCCGCTGTCCTTCCCCCTGTGTGCTGGGCCTCCTCCGGGGGCAGGAGCACTTCGCTGGGTCACGTGGCCCGGGGCGGGGTCTCTGTCCAGGCCCCGCCCTCTGCCTCCCCTCCCCTCCTTCCCTCACTGGTGGCCCCCCTCCCCCTTCCCGCTCTGTATTTCTATTCCCTGAACTCTACTGAGTCCCCTGCCTTCTAGAGCAGTGATTCTCCACCTACACACACACACACACACACACACACACACACACACACACACACATCTACACACGCACACCACACACACACATACCTACACATACAGCTACACACAGACATCTACATACACACACATCTATACCCACACATGCACACACACACACACCCTTGTCTGGAAAAGCACAACCTTGGGGTGTCCGGGCCCGAGGTCCCCACTGCTCTGGATCAGATGCACACTCAGCCTCCCCGACAGCCCTCTGTCATCCCCTTCTGGCTTTTCCCTTCAGAGGAGGAGCCTGGGGGTGACGGGTGCATGAGGAACACTTGTCACAGGGACGTCATCCCCACGGTGCGTGGGAATCACCTGTGGAGCTTCATGAAGACTGCAAATCCCCAGGTGACACCTTAGAAATGCTGTTTCAGCAGCCGCCAGGTCACACGCTCGCCCAGCCTGGCTGAGACCCCAGAACACCGGTTAGGCTGCCCCACCCACCCCAGTGTTGGCCTCTGCTGTGTTTTGGTCTGGGGTCTCTCAGCACAACGCACACATCCAGCGGTTTCCAAATGTTGGTGGTAATTGTTCCCGTGACACAGAAACCCAGCTGGATGCCCAGGGGCTTCCTGTTGTTCTCAAATATCTGAGAAGACTGCATTTACTCCCCCCTCAAGGTCACACTGACTCTGGAGGAGAGAAAGGAGTCAGATGAGCGATGACTGGAGAGGGGACCTGACCTCCATGTTCCAGTGTCACCAGCCTGGCGTCTGTTTTCAGGGACAGACACCCAGAACCGGGTGTCAGGTGGAGCTGCAGTTCTCAGGTGAGAAGGGAAAGGCTTCCTGTGTGTCCTGGGAGGAGAGGAACCTGGTGCTGATGGGTGGGCAGACTGTGGGCTCCCTGGTCCTCGGGTCAAGTTCCGGAAGACTCTCCGTCTCCGTGTCTGTTGCCTGAGCCTTGGTTCAGAAACTGTCTGGGTTCTCCTTGCCATTACAGGGCCTCCTCTGTCACCCTGGCTGATCTTTCTGTGGTCACTGTGATCTTTCCCACGGGTGGTTGCAGGCAGGGATGAGAGCTGGCATGGGTGCCCATAGGCCCCTAGAAGGTTGGGCAGCATAGTGTGGGCACATATGAGGGGCTCTGAGGGTCTGTAGAGGAGGGATCCCTGGGGTCTAACGCCTGATGATCCGAGGTGGAGTTGATGTAATAATATTAGATATAAGTGCACAGTAATTGTAACGCGCTTGAATTATCGCCAAATCATCTCCACCACTCCGCAATTGTCTTCCATGAAACCGGTCCCTGGTGCCCTTAAGGTTGGAGACCGCTGTTTAGAAGGAGGGATGGAAATCAGGCTCCTTCTCCACTTCCTTAGGCAAAACAAAGTTCACCTGTTAATTTCCTGTTTGGCCCAATGTTGCCCCCTGGAGGTCATGAGCAGACCCGGGGACGATGTAACAGGCTGCTGCTGCTGCTGCTGTTGCTGCTAAGTGGCTTCAGTCGTGTCCGACTCTGTGCGACCCCAGAGTCGGCAGCCCACCAGGCTCTCCCGTCCCTGGGATTCTCCAGGCAAGAACGCTGGAGTGGGTTGCCATTTCCTTCTCCAATGCGTAAAAGTGAAAATTGAAAGTGAAGTCGCTCAGTCGTGTCCGACTCTAGCGACCCCATGGACTGCAGCCTTCCTGGCTCCACGTCCATGGGATTTTCCAGGCAAGAGTACTGGAGTGGGCTGCTGGGGATGCAAACGCCAAAGGGTGTGAGTTGGCTCTGCGCCCTGGGCAGAGGTGGGCGCTGACCTCCTGACTAGAGGCTATCAGCCAGGGTTCAGGTCACTGTGGGTCCCCAGGCTTCCTGACCTCATCCCAGTGCAGGGTGAGCCCAGGGGGACAGTGGACATTGTTCAGGGGCAGGAGAAGCATCCATCCAGGTGGACGTGTGCTCAGGAGGAGCTCTCAGTCCCTGAGGCTTCAAAGGAAGGGCCGGCGGGGGGTCTCGGGGCTTTGGGGAGAGGATGGCGGCCTGTGGGCTGGACTCCAGAAGGCCCTGTCCTTCTCCACCTCACAGCACTGGGCCTGCACCCTAGTTCTCTGTGTCCCCATCAGTGGTCTGCTCTCAGCCTCCCCACAGTGCCAGGACCTGGGCAGCTCCACCTGGACACTCTGTCAGGGGAGCCCCTGGACTCCTCTGTCAGTGGAGGGAAGACCCCCGTGGGACCCCAGTCCCCCTGAGATGGAGCAACTGCAGAAGCTGTGTTCCTCTATTCCGGAAGTTCCCCTCCTTTCCCAGGATGCCTTAGGGGTAGGGGCTGAGATGTCTCCAGGGACCACACCCAGGTGTCCCCACAGATCAGGGACCTTGGGATGAGGAGCTGCTCCGCAATTCCTGTGAGTTCACGCTGGGGCTTCCCCCTCCCTTGTGGTCACTCCCTTGGGATGGAGGATCGCGAGTCTGAGCCATGTCAGGTCTCCGAGAGAAGGGGAAGGACTCAAGCTGCCAGCCCAGGCGCTCCAGGGAGACTAGAAGATTCTCCTGAGTAGAGATGGGAGAGAGGGTGTGATTATCTGGGAATGAGCAGAGGTCTGACTCCTCACAGTTAAGAGGCCCCTGTTCTCCCTGCCGACTCCAAGAGGAATCAAGTCCCGTCCTGGGGCAGCTGTGGGCACTGGCAAGTCTCCTCCCACTCTGATGCCAGAGCCGCTGTGTCCACAAGGAATAGTCTCTGACCCCTCGGTGTCACACTGGGTGGGGGGTGTGAGTTCTGGCTTCTGTTATGCAGATTCCCTTATCTATTTAAAGAGTATTTATTGAGCATGTGTGACCTGTCAGCCCTGGGTTGTGTCCTGGTGTCCAGAGAATAGGATAGACTTGGACTTCGAGCTCACACAGCTGACCTTGTGACGGGGAGACAGACATTCAGAGAAAATCCTGGAAATAAGGAGCTAATTATGATGGAGGGATAGACTGAAAGGGAAGGGTCTGGTGGAAAGGAAAGGGTCCGGAGTGTGTCATGGAATCTCAGCTGGACTGGGTGTCATGGAAGGCACCCCTGCGAAAGTGATCTTTTGACTGAGATGAGAAGGGTGAGCAGACCCTCAGCAGAGAAGGATGGGGCTCAGAGGGCAGAGCTACCTGAGGGGAGTCTGGCCTTCAGGTGGGCCTGGCTGGGAGGAGGAGCTGCCAGAGTCCTGTGTGGGGAACTGGGAGAGTGGGGAGGACTGTGGACGGAGTAGTTTGGTGAGGGTCAGAGGCTGCTGGGCGGTGGGAGCTGCTAAGTGGGAAGGAGGTGGGCAGCCCTGTGGAGGCTCCAGACTATGGAGGAGCTCTGCCGCCCTCCGGCGGCCATAGAGGGGAGTGTCGAAGGGAAAGTTCTGTTCAGTTCAGTTCAGTTCAGTTCAGTCCCTCAGTCGTGTCTGACTCTTATGCCACCCCATGAATCGCGCAGCACGACAGGACTCCCTGTCCATCAGCAACTCCCGGAGTTCACTCAGACTGATGGCCATCGAGTCGGTGATGCCATCCAGCCATCTCATCCTCTGTCGTCCCCTTGTCCTCCTGCCCCCAATCCCTCCCAGCATCAGAGTCTTTGCCAATGAGTCAACTCTTCGCATGAGGTGGCCAAAGGACTGGAGTTTCAGCTTTAGCATCAGTCCTTCCAATGAACACCCAGGACTGATATCCTTTAGAATGGACTGGTTGGATCTCCTTGCAGTCCAAGGGACTCTCAAAGGTCTTCTCCAACACCACAGTTCAAAAGCATCAATTCTTTGGCACTCACCTTTCTTCACAGTCCAACTCTCACATCCATACATGACCACTGGGAAAACCATAGCCTTGACTAGATGGACCTTAGTTGGCAAAGTAATGTCTCTGCTTTTGAATATGCTATCTAGGTTGGTCATAACTTTCCTTCCAAGGAGTAGGCATCTTTTAATTTCATGGCTGCAGTCACCATCTGCAATGATTTTGGAGCCCCCCAAAATAAAGTCGGACACTGTTTCCACTGTTTCCCCATCTATTTCCCATGAAGTGATGGGACCAGATGCCGTGATCTTTGTTTTCTGAATGTTGAGCTTTAAGCCAACTTTTCCACTCTCCTCTTTCACTTTCATCAAGAGGCTTTTTAGTTCCTCTTCTTTTTCAAAGAGGAACTTCGAGAAAAGATCCTCTTCACTTTTCTCAAAGGGAAAGTACTCGAGGTTTCCTCCTAAGACAACTCAAGTATTTGTCAAGTGTTTACATATCATTTTACAAATCCCAGGGACAGAGGTGCTGGCAGGCTACAGACATGAGGTCGCAAAGGATCGCATACGACCAAGCGACTAACCCTTTCAACACTACATATCATTTATGCTGAATCATGTCCCACTCTGAATTTCCAACATCTCTCATCCAAGATCTTCTCTTATATACCCCACTTCAAGATTTTATCCAGGTGAGATTTGTGTTGATACCAGGCCAATTTCTCTCTGTAGAAGAGGAAGGATCCAGATGCAACATGCTCAGTCCTCGGGCAGGACTGGAGCATCTGTAAGTAGGAGGAGGGTGAGGAAACGTCCGTGTGTCCTGCCTGTTCCAGAGGGTCCATGTGGACACGAAAAGGCTGCATTTCCTTTTCTCCTGTGACCCCTTAGTGTCTTCCGCATGGGGCAGGGCCAGGTGGAATTGGAAGACCAGGGGTGGTGCAGTGATTCTGAACCTCGTCTTCCCGCCTTCTCTGTCTCTGTCCCCATCAGGGGACCTGGTCTTCATAGTGAGAAGGAAGGTGGGGCGTCTCCACAGGACCCTGATCAGAGATTCTTTCAGCAAAAGGGACACAGGGATCAAGCACGCTAGCTCTGGACTCAGTGTCCCCGTCACCCTGTAGATGATTGTAGTAACTAAATTATTAGGATCTAATGGCCTCTTTCGTATTCTAATTTATTAGATTGTTTTTACTTCTTTTTACCTTTTGATATTTGAAGTTTCAAAGGTGAATCTCCATCTTCCGTAAGTCTGAGAAGGGTTGGTGCCAGGGTGGTTCAGTTGTAGTAAAGGTTATTTTTTTGTAGTAGCTTCAGTTTTACAGCAAAAGTGAGGGAAGGTACGGAGTTTTCCTAGATACTTGCCGCCCATGAGTGTAGGGCCTCCTCAGTGTTCAACATGCCACACCCGAGGTGTACATTTTATTAATTGATGAACCCACATGGACACATGAAAATTACGCAGCTTCCATAGCTTCCATTAGGGTTGACACTTGGTACTGTAAGTTGCCGGAGAAGGCAATGTCATCCCACTCCAGTCCTCTTGCCGGAAAATCCCATGAGTGGAGGAGCCAGTAGCCTGCAGTCCATGGGGTCACTAAGAGTCAGACGCGACTGAGCGACTTCACTTTCACTTTTCACTTTCATGCATTAGAGGAGGAAATGGCAACCCACTTCAGTGTTCTTGCCTGGAGAATCCCAAGGACGGGGGAGCCTAGTGGGCTGCCGTCTTTGGGGTCCCACAGAGTCGGACACGACTGAAGCGACTTAGCAGCAGCAGCTGTAACTTGCGTGGGTTTGAACAAGTGGTCATCAGCAACATGGGCTTCCCTGGTGGTGCAGTGGTAAAGAATCCTCCTCCCCGTTTAGGAGACTCAGGTTTGATTTCTGCCTCAGGAAGATCTCCTGAAGAAGAAATGGCAAACCACTCTGGTGTTCTTGCCTGGGAAATCACATGGATAGAGGAGCCTGGCGGGCTAGAGTCCATGGGGTCACAAAAGAGTTGCACATGACTTAGCAACTAGAACAATGCAAGGTCAGTGACAGTCCTGCTGCCCAAGTCACACCAGCAGGGCTAGTGAGCACAGACAGGTGGTTGTGAGTCTGCAGGGTTAGTGAGCACAGAGCAGGTGGTTGTGTGTCTGCAGGGCTAGTGAGCACAGACAGGTGGTTGTGAGTCTGCAGGGTTAGTGAGCACAGAGCAGGTGGTTGTGTGTCTGCAGGGCTAGTGAGCACAGAGCCTATGGTTTTGTGTCTGTAAATTAAAAAACTATGACATACATCGCTTGTTTATTTACCCATAGTCAAATATGGAAACCTCGTGTGTGGGGCGGCCATGATGAACCAGTGTCTATCTACAAGTTAGGCATTGTTTAGATGACTTTCCTGCTGGCTCAGTGGATACGAATCCATCTGCCAAAGCGCGGGACATGGGTTTGATCCCTGGTCAGGAGGATTTCACATGCTTCTGAGCAACTAAGGCCATACATCAGAACTGCTGAGTGTGTGCTCTAGAGCCCAAGAGCTGCAATGACTGAAGTCTGCTTGCCGAGAGCCCCTGCTCGGGAGTAGAGAAGCTGCCTCAATGAGAAGCCGGTGTATCGCAACGAAGACTAGCCCCTGCTCACCGCACTAGAGAAAACTGGTGGAAAACAATGAAGACCCAGTGCAGCCAGAAATAAAAAAATAAATAAAATATTTGCTAAGAGTAGTTCAGAATTAAATGTTATTCCCAAAGTTGTCAGGTCTTCTTTTCATCTCCTTCTTTCTCAAACATCCAGAACACCATTGACACATTGATTTTCCACAGGCTGAGGACCTGCTCTGCCACTGGGGTGACTTCACTGCAAATTTGTTTTCAGTCTGGAACAGCCACTAGCGAACACCCTGCCTTTCACACTGACCATCTGCTCTGCAGTGAACATCCTCACCACAAATCTCGGCCCCCGTGGAGTGTGATCCAGGGGCTCATTCATTCGACACACAGGTATGCAGCTCCCTGCACCAGGCCTGGAGCTGGCCAGTGGACTCAGCAGAAGCAGGACAGGTGAATCCTTCCATGTCCGAGCTCCCAGCTCAGGGATCCTCTTAGAACTGGAGTCCTGGTCAACTTGTGTGCACACTGAGTGCCACTGTATCCCCTAAACTGCATCTGCATGGGGAGTATAGGAAAATGTTCATTTCCAACATCCTCACCCTTTACGGAAAAATTCTGTGAGGAGATAGCACCTGTGTCCATAGGTCCATCTCTCTGCCACATCCCATCCCTCCTTTATGTCCTACCCATCCTTTTCTTCATCTTTTCACTAAGTCCTGTGGCTGTGCCACTGTGGTTGGCCAGATGCCAGGACCCCTGGGATACCTTCAGTAGCTCCCTCTGCTGGTCCATTTAAACACCATGGTTCCACAGGTGGTGCACATGAGCCCGGGTGAGTCCTGCAGAGTCTGTCCCCATGGAAGATAGAGAGGCCCCTGGTAACCCGGTGACCATTATACTGGGTATCTCGAGCATTTTGCATGACTGTTAGGGATGCTGGATGGGTTAGACCCATGCCCTTGGGAAGTATAGTGCTGGGTTTGCGTGTCAGAGTTACCCCTGTCAATGGTACATTTATGGAGAAGAGGAAGTGTGGGGTGACTGTGGAGCCCTAGTTCCTTCTCTTCCCTGGGGTTCACAGGCAGACGGAGGAGCCCTCAGGTGATGAATTGTACCCTGGAGACTGGTCTTCAGGCCCCACTTGCTCCTCAGCAGGACCCTTGCTCTGTTGGAAGCATGGAGAGATGGCAAAAGCTCTCACACAGGCTTGAAGCTCAGACTGGAGGAGCTGGGAGGGTAGGCCAGGTGTTCTGCTCAGCCTTGCTCCCTGGGGGAGGGGGGATCATTTGGAGAATGAGGGAACAGGAGGCTGTGCTCAGGGGGCCTCCAGGCTAGGTGATGGCTGTCTCCAAGGTCAGGTACCGAAGGTCAGGACTCAATCATGAAACGTTCCCTCCAAGTTGTAGACAAGCTGGTTATCTGACACTCAGCGGCAGGGAGATACTCTGAGAGGACAAAGTTAGTTCTCAGCCTCCTTGAGGACACCCTCCGGGTGCAGGATCATTCACCTGGGAGTTATCATGGCTGTAGCTACAACTAATACACACACAGGAGAAAGTGCTCCCGATTCATAAACTAGAGCAAAGCGGGTTATCCCTGAACACATTCTACTATGTTCATCTTTGTCATGGAGGAGAAATGGGCAGGATATCCAGCCATCCCTTCCCGTTGATGGGGGCTGAGCACAGCAGAGACACTGTCCATGGTGCTGATGAACACAGGCCACCTGGAGACTTGGGAGTTGTGGTCTTTGAGTCACATCTGCTTTTCATTCTGAAAAATCGGGCATTGCTAGAAAAGAAGAGGCTTCCATGGTGGCTCAGACAGTACAGAATCTTCCTGCTATGCGGGAGACCTGAGTTTGATGAACCTACAGAGATGGCAATGGTTATCCACTCCAGTATTCTTGCCTGGAGAATCCCATGGCAGATGTGCCTGGAGGGTTACAGTCCATGGGCTTGCAAAGAGTTGGACAGACAGAGCAAGTTTCACTTCACCAGAAAGAAGAGGTGGGGAGAGCTGCAGGGAGTGTGGACTGGCCTCGATCTCCAGGGCTCAGAGCCAGTGAGATTGCTGTGGACATCGTGGCAGGTCTTGACCCCACATCGGCATGACAAAGTCCAAGCTCCCCAGAGCAGACTGCAGTGAGGGAAGATGATGCCCACGGCCTTGAGAGGAGTGGTAGGCAGAGCACAGAACCCTAAGAGATGTCCACAACTTCAAGCCACAATCCGAGAAATGTGCCCCATGATTAAGGAAACCTACAGATGAAATTCAGATCACGTGACTGGGAGATATGGTGGGGTGACTTGGAGATTATGGTGGGCTATGTTTTGGGCTGAGTCCAATACGTTCACAATGTTCCAAGGCAGGAGAGGCAGAGCCAGAGGAGATGGGATGATGGAAGGTGAGCTTGGGGAGCTTTAAGATGTTCCACTGCTGGCTTTGAAGATGGAGGAAAGGGCCACAAACCCAGGAAAGCAGGCAGCCTCTCACAGCTTGGAAAGGCAAAGAAATGAACTGTCTGTAGAATCCAGAAAGAACTTGACACTGTGGTTTGTGCCCGTACATTTGTGGTCATTTGTTACAGAACAATAAGGAACACCAAAAAGTGTCACCTTGTCTCATCCAAGACTGCGCCTGGGGGGATAAGAAGTAATTTAGACCTAAATCATGATCGGAAGCTTTGCAGGTGGTTTCTCTTACCTCTCATCTCATCTCAGCACAGATGATACTTGGCCACTGGCAGAGCATGCTTGTCAACTGTGGGCTCTGTGCCCTAGGGCACACACTTGCTGTGTTTGTGTGAGCATGGGCATGCGATCCGAGCGGAACTATATGAGAACAGACCTATCCCAGGGACCTCAGGAGAGACTGAGACCTGCTAGCCCAGGTGTGTGGCGGGAGCTGCAGGTGAGATCCGGGTGGGAAGGCCCTTGAGACACTTTGAGGAGGAGACAGGTGAGCCCTTTGCCGTGGTAGCCAGGTTGAGTATTAGGTAGAGCCTGCACCTTTGCCCTGAGGCTCACGTGTGTGTGTGTTGGGAGCAGGCTCACGATCTGCATCGAAAAGCAAACTGGAAACCAGCAGGAAGTGGATAGAGGTCACAGGAAGTTCCTGGGAGGACCTTGCTCAGAGCATGGCTTCTGGGTCCCTCTTACTTTGGTGACTCTGATTGCTCCTCTTGGTTCCCCCAGAGGGAACAATGTCCTCAGGGCTTAGGCCCTTAGGGAAACAACAGAAACCCATGGAGAGAGAAGGCATTCTGGATCCTAGATCTGGGGACAGACAAAAGTTCCTGTCCCATCGCTGACTCACTGGAGATTAGTTCAAGCAAACTCCGGGGGATAGTGAAGGACAGGGAAGCCTGGTGTGCTGCAGTCCATGGGGTCCCAAAGACTCAGACACAACTTAGCAACTGAACAACAAAAACTCATATGAGGCAGCACCAGTTGGGGCCAGCAGGGCCTGGTGAACAGGGCCAGAGGGCTCAGGACACCAAGAGGCTGCAAAGGGGCCTCACCCATAAAAGTTGTCTCACCCACGACTCGTCCTTCCTGACTCGTGTTCTAGTGTGTCTCAGATGGTCCCATTTCCTGTGCTCCAGAGACTCCATGCCAAGTGAGCAAGCACTGGCAGGTGTCTGGGACCCCAGGGCAGTGTGAGGACTGCCGAGTGCCCATGTGGCTGCCAAGGGTCTGGTGACCTTCCTTGCCTGTTAGCATGCCCCCTCCCTCCATTCTCACAATCTTCCCCTTCCTTTCCCCCAGGAAATAGATGGGGAGGTCAGGTAACTAGAGCTAATACTTTCCCCGAGGAACCATGGACAGACTGGAGCAGAGATTCCGGTGAATTTCTTGCTGGACAAGACCCAAGGGCAGTATGTTTTGCAACCAGGGGAAGGAAAGTGCTCTTGATTCAGATCTCTCTGGTGGTCCACAGTGGGTCAGAGGCCCAGTCACTTGCCTGTTGAAACCTCCCCCCACTGTGGGAATCGCAGCCTGAGTTCTGGTCCATCCAGGCTTCAGGGCAGCCTGTCAGTGTCTCCAGGAATCCAGGAGGACCCTGAGCCTGGGCCCAGGTTCCCGAATAGCCTCAGGTCTCAGAGCTGGTTCTCCACCTCAGGCTCTTCCTCATGACCTCACTCGGGTCTTGGGTCTCAGGTAAGCTCTTTCCCACAGTCCGTAAGGAGACGTGTCTGGAGGAACTAAGGACCCACATCTGCTTTGTGGCTGATATTACAGTAAACGTCTGTGTCCGGTCGTAGTAATTCCTGCAAAAGAAAACCGATGCCTTCGAGCTCATGTAACCTTCTTAGATGACTTCCCAGGGACTTCCCAGCCCCGGGTCACCCAGGGTCTGTTCGTGTCAGAGGTTTTTGATCCAGACCCACCTCCCCTTCATCCCCTTTCCATCTTTCCTGCTATTTCTTGGCCCTCCAAACACAGCCAGGTGTGCAGGGGGCACTTCCAATACCCCTTGGGCTTATGAGACCAGAACTTGGATCCCCACACTCACCTGGTAGATGGGAGCTGGTGGCCTGGCATCAGGTAGGGAGGCCTGGGCATGGAGGAAGCGGGCATCAGAGGAGAGGGAAGGAGAGTCATTTCTCCCGAGCAGCCATGTCCAAGCCTGCAGCCCCGACCCCAAATCCTATCTGGACTCTGTTTCCCACCATTGTTAGCCTGGCTCCCCTGACTGATGATCCAGTGCCACTCTCTTCCTGGCTGAACTCCAAGGTTCTCTGAGGTCAAGTCAGGGGACCAGGGCAGCCTCTGGCTAAGGTTGTGGGTGGTCATGTCCCTGAAGTGCATCCAGCTCCCAGCTTGGTGGGACTTGCCATGTTCTAACTACTCTTATGAGCTTCCCTGGTGGCTCAGAAGGCAAAGAATCTGCCTGCAAGCGGGAGACTGAGGCTCGATCCCTGGGTCAGGGACATCCCCTGGAGAAGGCAATGGTAACCCACTCCAGTATTCTTGCCTGGAGAAATCCATGGACAGAGGAGTCTGGCAGGCTACAGTCCATGGGGTCACAAAGACTGGACATGACTGAGTGACTTTCAACTACCCTCGAGTGAAGGGTGTCTCACAGTGCTTCAGGGTTGGACAGTCCCCCTGCCCTGAGCCTGTGAAGCGGGGATGCTGGGGAGAAGAGACAAGGAAGGAAGGTACTTACCTGGGAGACAGAGCTGCCAGAGGGACCACGTCCTGGGAGGAGACAGGAGTTACCACTGAGCATGTGAGGAAGCTTAGCCCATTCTCCTAGGAGAGGTTGGACGTCCACCTTCCGGAGAACCATGGGAGAAAGATCCCCACCAAGGGAGAGAACCTCTGGCAATTTCAGGCCTCAGTAAGGGCAATGGAGCCTCCCAGGATGATAACTCATAGGAAAAGCAGACTAGCCAATCGGGTCCCCTGTGCTGAAGACCCAGAGAAAGAGCCAGAGACCCTGGGGGTGGCAGGCAGGAACAGACATGGCAGGGCCTGACCGGGGCTCCCCGCTGTCCTGGGCTGAACAGACACTCACCTGAGGTGGATGCTGGGGGCCAGTTCCCTCTGTTGTGCAGGCAGCCGGGGTTAGGAAAGAAAAACAAAACAGGCATATTTGTGAGGAGTGCAGATGGAGGTCAAGGCTTTGTTATCAGAACATGGGACAGGAGGATCCCCATGTCCAAGCAGGGGCTGGACACCGCCTTTCTCCACCAAGGCTGCTTAGGACCGGAGGGCCCAGTAAGGACAAGGAGGAAAGTCCTTAAGAAGCCATATCTGCCCTGAGTCCAGAGGGGTAGGACCATAGGCTAATAGGGTTCCGGAGAAAGTGGCCAGCGATGCCCCAACGCTCTGGGAAAGGCATCCATCCATCCCAAGCTTTGTCTGAGTGGATTCATCAGGCTTATGGAGAGAGCAGGGCCAGTGCATGGGGAGGAAAGCGGTCACCAGTGACTCTGGGATCTCACTGAGTGCAGTGTCGCTGCTGTGGCCACCCGCCCTCACCCAGCAGCTGCTCAAATGTGACAGTGGCCTTGTCCTCTGTCTCCATCTACCTGGACGTTAAGTGTAAAGACATCCCACCACCTGCGGACCTGGCACGATGTTCTGTCTCATGCATCAGGGGTGTTGTTAATGTATCTGCCATGTGGGGGCATTTGACCCCACCTGGCCTGTCCAAACTTTCACTCTCTGGCCAAGTGTGGACTTGGCAAGGACGACCCTCAGATCCTGGCCCTGTGACTACCCCTCATCAGAGTAGCTGGATTTAAATATACAGGAAGAGATACCTTTTTCTGAGTACTTACTACCTGCCAGCCTACATACAGAGAATGAGGACAAGCAGGGGTCTTAATTGTGTAAACTGATAGATGGGCCTTTCCTGGTGGTTCATAGGTAAAGAATCCACCTGCCAATTCAGGGGACACAGTTTCGATACCTGGGCCAGGAAGATTCCCTGGGGAAGGAAATGGCAACCCACTCCAGTATTCTTGCCTGGGAAATTCCACGGACAGATGAGTCCATGGAGTGGCAAAAGAGATGGACACAACTTCACGACTAAATAACAAAATAAATGAGGACGGTGTTAAGGAAGCCGCCATAGGTCAATACCTGGTGAGGCAGGAACTGAAGGACCAGAGAGAATACCCGTGGGGAAGTGGGGAGGTCCGGGAGATCCAGGCTGGAAATTGGAGGATGGGGTGTCCTTCCTCTAGGACTAGGGTCAACCTGGGGGCGGGGGCAGCATCTGGGAATGCCACTGTACCTGTGAAGGAAAATGAAATACCCCAGGACAGCCAGCGGCGTCAGGACGAGCAGGACCCCAATCACAATGCCAGTAATGGCCCCCACATCGAGGGCTCGAGCGTTTTCTTGCCCTGAAAGCAGAAGAGAGAGAGAGGGGAAATGGGGTCCGAGTTCACTGGAGGGAATACCAGGAGGAGTCTCACAGGGAGAGGGCCTGGTTAGGAGGAAGGAGACGCTCTGAGGCCTGTGTGCTTGCGTGTCTTGTCATCACAGTGTCCTCCTGACTCTCCCACTGCACGAGGCTGCATCATTTCCCTCTTCATCAGATTTGAAACCTTGGACTTGCTCCAACTCTCCATTCTCTCACTGTAGCCATTTCCATGTCCTGTTCATTTTCCTTTGAAGGACTCTTTTCTTCTCACATTATGCCCCCTCCCTCTGATTTTTTGTTTCCATCACCACTGTCGGTCTTAGAGGGTAGTTCCTCTCCAGTCCACCCAACATTGATTAGTAGTAGTAATATTAATGAACTGTTTCCAGGTACTCCTGTGCGACTGGCACAGTGGGAAATCCTTTACACCCATTTTTTCTGATCTTTCCATCCCCATGAGGGAGGGGTTGTCATCCCCGCTGTGCATTCACAGATTTGAGACACACAGTTCTTCAATAAAGGAATGGAGGCCACAGAGCTAGGACCAGGTGACACAGAAATGTAACCCAGTTGTTTGACTCTACAGCCAAAACCCACAGCGCTGAAAACCAAAATCTCCCCTGTGAATGTTTCTTGCCTGCGGACTCTGTGTGGGTAAGAATTTTACCTACAGGGAGAATTTTAATCTCATTCCCTTCCTAGTGACCAACCTCACAGCAGCCCTATGATCCATCTCTTCTTCACCAGTTTTACAGACGGGGAAAGGGAGGCACAAGATCCAGTGCCTTGCCTGCAGTCAAACAATTCTCACAAACAATAACTAAACTATGACAAAATTAGCTAAGTTTTGCATAATTAATTAAACACATTGTTCTACAGGCTCCGAAAGGAGACTACCCACGTCCTCATTATTTGCATTCATTACACACCCACTTCCAGTGAAATTACACGGGAAGATGGAGAGGTGTGGAAGGTCACTATAGTGCTCAGTGGGGCGCTGGACCACACCTGCAGACTCTGACTGGGAGGAGAGCCCACACTGACAGGACCCGCACCCTCTGTCCTGACACTGTTGCTTGTCTGGGACAGCATCACCTTCTCAGTGAGCCGTAAACTCTGCTCACTGATTCACGGACCATTGGATGCTTGTCCCCATATCACTTGGTCTGCCTGCACCCAGAGTGGAAGGCTCGTGGGATTCCTAAGAGGGAGGGATTGACTACCAAAGAGCATGACCTTCGTCTGTGGTTCCAGATCACTGGGATTGGCTCCTCTGTCCATGGAATTCTCCAGGCAAGAATACTGGAGTGGGTTGCCATTTCCTCCTCCAGGGGATCTTCCTGACGCCCAGGGATCAAACCTGCATCCCTTAGTCTCCTGCGTTAGCACTGGCAGGCAGGTTCTTTACCACTAGCTCCACATGAGAAGCCCCTAGAGGGGGAAGACAGTACATCAAACTTGAGGAGAAGTCCAGTTCCTTGGCTGATGCCATCTGACAGTTCCGTGGGATGAGCCTTCCTTCTCAGGGTCCACAACTAGCCTCCTCTCTTTGTGGTTTTCTGCTCCTAATGTGCTTGTCTGAGATTGACCCAGTAGCTACATAATCAGTGTCCATGTCTAAAGCACTGGAGTCCACAGTGTGAGGGGATGGCTGTCTCCATACTGGGCAGGTGTGAGGAGCACCTGCTTCTCAAGAAAGATGTGTTCTTCCTCGTTGTTAAATTATTTAAACAGGGTTGAAGAAACTCTGGAGCTGAAGTATAAGAAGTGAAAACACTAACTTAGAAGGGCGATTCCTCAGCACGTCTGAGCAGGTAGAAGAAAGCATCCATGAACATGAAGAGAGCAAAAAAGAAGTTATTCAGACTGGGCAGTAGAAAGGGAAAAAAAAAAATGTCGAATAGTGACTCCAAGCAAAGTATTATGCAGAACTCCATCAGGTGGACAAACATAAGCAGTATGGCAGTTCCTGAAGGAGAATAGAGAGGAAAAGCAATGAAAAAAATATATATAAATTAATGGTTTAAAACTTCCGAACTAGATGAAATCACATACTAGAGATGGTTAATGAACTCCAAAAAGGGGTAACTCAAGATACAGACATTGTGACACAATAGAGTCAAATTGTTGAGAGCCCAAGGGAAGAGGAAGTGAAAAACGCAGCGAGAGAGGAGTGACTCAGCATGTGCAGCAGATCTTCAACACTGTGAAAATCGAATTCCACATCAGAAGGCATTGGGATGACTGACTGAAGTCCTAAAAGCAAGACTGTCAACCGGCGAAGCAATGTACACAGAAACTCTCCTCAGTGAAGCTCAGATTAGGACTTTCCCAGATAAACAACAGTCGAGGGAGCTCATTCCCTGGAGACACGGCATATATGAAGTGTGAAAGGAAGCCTTTAAGATGACTGAACAAACATTACACAGCAACTCAGAGCCATAAGTACCTAGAGAAAGTGTCAAACAGACACAAGAGGTAGCTATCTTATCTAAGCCGGTTTATTGTCTTTTATGTAATCGCTTGTTTTTGTTTTTTATTTCAAAGGTATTACATGAGGCAATATTTATAAATCTATATAACAGGCATATATTGTACAAGGATGGCTGAAATATAGGACAGTAAGTGTGTAATATGGAGGCGATGGAGATGCACAGGAACACCCTGTTTGTAATATACTTCATAGAATGTAGTTGGTATTTCAACTCGATAGTTATATGTTTAAGACATAACTGTCATCTTCAAGTTAGGCACTAAGAAAAGAACTGAAATACATTGGAAAGGGGAAGAACACAATCAAATGACACATGCGAAAGGAAATCACCTAAATGCCAAAGAGGAAATAATAGAGGAATTAATGAATAAAGCATGTAAGACATATAACAAATAGCTAGATGGCAGAAGTTCTTTCTTATCGGGAAGTATTTGAATGATAGATAGCCTCAACCTTGAAATTAAAGGCAGAGGTTGACAGAATGGATAAAAATTATGACCCATCTCTATACTCTCTTCAAGAGATTCACTTTAGATACAAAGACATAGAAGGTTGAAATAAGGCTGGAAAAAGATATTCTATGCAAATAGCAATAAAAAGAGGATTGAGGTGGCTGTATGAGTGTCTGATAGAATAATCTCTAAATTAAAAAAGCCTGCAAGAGACACTGCCATTGCTAAGTGGCTTCAGTCGTGTCCGACTCTGTGTGACCCCATAGACGGCAGCCCACCAGGCTTCCCCATCCCTGGGATTCTCCAGGCAAGAACACTGGAGTGGGTTGCCATTTCCTTCTCCAATGCATGAAAGTGAAAAGTGAAAGCGAAGTCGCTCAGTCATGTCCGACCCTCGGCGACCCCATGGACTGCAGCCGTCCAGGCTCCTCCATCCATGGGATTTTCCAGGCAAGAGTACTGGAGTGGGGTGCCATTGCCTTCTCCGGCAAGAGACATTAGGACCTTGCATATCAAGAAAAGTTTCCATCCATCAAGGAAATAGAACAATTATAAGCATTACACACCCAACACCACCAGAATTATGAATCAAAAGTGGACAGCGTCGAGGGGAGAAATAGCTCGGTCATAACAGTGACACTATAACACCCCACCTTCAATAATGGACACAGCATCAGAGAGATTTCAGTGAGAACTAGAGACCGTGAGACCTAACCGACCAACAGACAGCACACAGTCATAGGAGTTTATGTTGCGCAAAGTGCAGTCCGCAAGGCCCCCAGCTCTCACCACACATGACCACCGCCCATCCTGTGAAGAAACGGTGTCACTTCCACTGTAGAGACGATGGTGCAACTAAGAAAGACAAGTGGAGGGACCTGGAGTTGAGTGTGGCGGCAAGCCTGCAATCACAACAGTGCGAACTAACATCCTGACACTTACTGCCTCAACACGTCTGCTGTGCTTTCCACCTTCATCGGAGCACGTATTCACAAAGGTCTATAAAGTGCATAGTAAACACCACTGTACACATAAGAAAAAGGAGATTTAGGTTTTATGACTCACCGGGGCTTCCCAGGAGGCACTAGTGGTAAAGATGCCACCTGCCAATCAGGAGGCGTAAGAGACACGGATTCAGTCCCTGGGTGGGGAAGATCCCCTGGAGGAGGTCACGGCAACCCCTGCAGTGGAAGGTGGAGTCTTAACCCCTGGACTGCCCAGGAAGTCCCAGGTACTGATTTTAGTGCTGCTTCCAGCGGTCTTGGCAACAAGGCTTCACAGCAGAGGGCCAGGAGAAATCAGGGGATGAGGAGGGGAGAGACAGCACACATTCCAATTGCTTCAAGTGAAGGAAATGAGATGATAGGCTCATTTTTGGTGGAGATAATAAAAGAAGCTTATCCAGTGAAAATGGGCTTCACTGGAGGCTTAGACGGGAAGAGTGCCTGCAGTGCAGCAGACACGGGTTCGATCCTTGGGTCAGGACGATCCCCTGGAGTAGCGAATGGCAGCCCACTCCAGGATTCTTGCCTGGGAAATCCCATGGACAGAGTAGCCTAGTGAGCTCAAGTCCGTGGTGTCACGAAGAGTCGGACACCACTGAACGACTAAGACAGGAGGCGACGGTGGTCACTCACAGGTCACACTCAGCCTGAGGGGGCCACTCTTGCTGGAGAGGCCCCTGTTGGAGACCTCACACTGATAATCCCCGGCGTCCTCTCTGCTGACGGGGTCTATGGTGAGGGTGCTGTTGTCTGAGGACAGTGTCATCCTGTCTGCGAGGAGGAGACTCTGGCCTTTGAAGAGCCAACGTATGGAGACCCCAGTCTCATCTGTGAGGCAGGTCAGGACCACGGGGCCCTCATGTTCTGGGACTGTGGTGTTGCTGGCTTGGAGGGAGGGCCGTGCCACTGGGTCTGTGGAGAGACAGAGGGATGACTGCTGAGAGTGGGTCAGGGGCCTGGGCCTTGCTCCCTCCTCAGTCTCGGGGCCCAAGACCTCTGTAAAGGTGACTGTGAGGAAGGCCCTGGGTCTTTGTTCAGGTGGCAACGGGAAAGAGTGATTCCACACCTCCTCTGACCCCCAGATCACACCAGAGAGACCCTTGCCTGGTTGCTGGGACAAGAGTCTAGTACTAGACTGCTCTGTTGCTATCAGTCCTGGGAACCTTGATCTTCTGACTGTGGGGCCAGCCAGGCCAGTCAGGGAATGTGGGATCTGAGAGTACATGTTGTGATTGGGGATAGAGAGCCTGGGCGTATTGCGGGGCCTCACACTGACAAGCCGGAAGCGCTGTGTGGCTGGGTTAGAGGCTGTGTGGCAGGAGAGGTTGAGGTTCCCCTCTGGATGGTCAGAGGAGTCTGAGGGGTAGTGGTGGGGTGTCCGGACCATTTGGAGCAAAGAGCAGAAAGCCACACGTGGTGCAATCAGAGGGAAGGGAAGTTCCTGGTCTGTATTGGGGCCCCTGGGTCCTTTATGCTCACTCTTTGTGAGTCTGACGTTAATTTGTTTCTCCCATCATATTCTGGTGATCCTTAGCCACCCACACAGAGCAGCCCATCCCCTCCCTGTCCTCATTCAAGGTGGACCTGCCTGGGCTTGCCTGGGGCAGGAAGTCATGGGCAGTCTGGGTGTCCAGGGGTGATGGCCCATGCACTCGGACCTGAGAGGGAGGGGTGTGGATTGGCCTCTGGCAGCATGCATTTGGGTGGGCAGCTTAGGTCACATAGGAGCAGAGGTTACTCACAGAGGACATCCAGGGTGAATGGGTCACTGCGGCTGATGCCCACTGGGTTCCGGCTTCACACATAGGGTCCTTTCTCTTTCCTTGTGACATTGAACACAGTGAGAGTCCTCTTGTCCTCAGACAGTTCCAGCCTGGTGCTCTTGGGGAGGCTCTGATTGCTGATCCACCACATGTAGGAGGTGGTCTGGGTCTTAGGTCCACATGTTAACACCACAGTGTCCTCATGCTCCCAGGGGTTGGAGTTGTTGCTGGTGATGACGGGTCTGGGTAGCACCGCTGTGCAGATAACAGACAGAACATTGCCCTGAGCCTCCCTGGACGCTCAGACAGTAAAGAATCTGCCTGCCAGTGCAGGAGACCTGGGTTCAATCCTGGTCAGAAAGATGCCCTGGAGAAGGGAATTGCCACCCAGTCAATATTTTTGCCTGGAGAATAACCTGGACAGAGGAGCCTGGTGGGCTACAGTCCATGGAATAGGAAAGAGTAGGACATGACTGAACGACTAACACTCTCACTTTCTCATACTTTTGGCTCCTCTAAAAGCATCTTTCAGCAAAATTGGCATCCTTTGCCTCTCAGCCAGACTTTAAAGAATAAGGCAGGCTTGTGTGTGGCAGGACAAATGCATGGGGACCTGAGCTCAGAGAGTTTGAGGCCACCTGCTCTAGGTCTGGGAGAAGCACAGGCCTCCTTGGGGGTTGATTGTGCAGCAGCGTTAGTGGTGGACAGAACAGGGTGGATTCAGAGACCGCCTGGCATCTCTCCTGGTTTTCATAAACCAGCCTCAGGAGAGAGCTCCCTGGGCTGCACCCTGGGGTCGAGGACCTGCCAGGAGTGTCTTCCTTCCTCTGTTCCTCTCTGGGGGTGCTGAGATTTCTCTGGTGTCTCCAAGTGCCCGAGGGCATTTGGTTGATTCCTGGGGACCTTGTACCTGTGTGCTGTCCATGCCGAGTCTCAGGATTAGGACCAGACTGTGCCCCTGCGCGGATGTGGCTCTTGGGGCTGAGCCCTGGGGTGACCAGCTTGGGAGCCTGCGGATTTGGCACAGACTTCCCAGGGTCACTGGAGGCAGGAGCCCTGGGACAGGGTCTGGGAGGGGCTTCCTGGGGCTGGGCTTCTCTGTGAAGATCCCTGGGGCCCTCAGGCCAGGGTCTTCCCTGAGCTGCAGGGTCTTCCTCAGGGTCATGGTCATGGGGGGGCCCAGGGGGCTGGACTGAGAGCGCTCTCCCTCTGCCGAGTCCCTCATCAGACCGTCCTTCTCTCTACACAGTGTCTGCAGGCCTGGCTTCCTGGAAAGGATTTCTGACCCTTTGGAGTTTGTCTCCACAGTGTGTGCCCTGCACCTAATGTGCAAACCCCGACACGGGACACAATGAGAGGGTATGGAGGCGCCATCCGGGTCAATCAGAACAGAATTCGCCCCCCCAACACCCCAAGGTCAGAGAGGAGGCACTCACAGTGTACGTGGAGGTGTCCAGTTTTCTTTCAGCCTGTAAATCATCCTTTGTAACGAGCAGGGTGTAGGATCCTGTGTCTTTCTGGGTGACGCTCTGGATCAGCAGGGTTCCGTTGGGGTAAAGTGTCTCCCGTCCGCTGTGTGCAGGCCCTTTGGTAGTGAAATTAGTGGCTACCCTATATGATGCAATTAGCTGGGAGTTCTCTACCCTTTCTCCTCTGTGCCAGGCATAGCCTAGAGGATTCTCTGTCACGTTGTGGGCAAGGAGAAGAACATCCGACCCTTCTGCAGCAAGGGGGGGCACCGTTTCAATAGTGAGCTGGGCAGTGGTGGGCAGGGTCCAGAAAGTTAACAGTAAGACTAGGAGGGAAGAGAGAGAAACCAGTTACTATTGTGACCTGTGTGGGGGATGGGAAAATGGTGCCCTGGGTCCTGAGCAGGTCTCTTCATCCCTCAGCCTTAGTGTGTGAGTGTATGTGTGTGTGCATGTGTGTGTGTGCATGTATGTGTGTGTGTGGTTCAAGGTCAGCAGCATGACCCCCGTCACTTCAGCCCCTCTGGGTTCGTTTTTCCTCTGCTTCCCCGGCTGTCCCCTGGCTCCCTTCCTTGCTGCCCTCACACGCCTGCTCACACTCAGGGCCTCTTGGGAGATGCCCCTCCTCCGACCAGCTGGTAAAGACCCTCGGTGCTCACTTGCTGACCTTCCCCGTCCCTTTTCCTGCGTGACGCCTGCAGCACTGCCAGCTCTCCATCTCTCTGCTCGTCTGTCTTGCTCCCCACAGAGCGGGCTCCGTGGGCAGGGCTTGTCTGATCCTGGTTATAGCCCAGGCCTGGACCAGGTTCTAGATATTAATTCCTGGAGGTGAAGGACAGAGAGGTCCCAGGAATTCCACAGCCTGGCGTTTGCCGGCTTCTAAGGGTGCGGGTACGGACAGTGTTGCTGTCCTGGTTATGTGCTTTTCTGTAGTGACACCCAGACATAAATAATTGCTATTGTCATTAGTTTTCAACAATTCCTGCTCAGTAAAGAATAACTCATAAAACCTACAGCAGTTGAGGTCTTCCCGCCCCTCACCAGCTCTAGTTCATGGAGAGTCTCCTGTGGCTGAGGCCCCCACCCTCCCCTGCTCCGCTGTCCTCTGCCCTCAGGTCTGAACAGAAGCCCTCTGTCCCCTCTCAGAACCCTGTCTCCCCCAGACACCAGCAGTCTCTTCTCTCCAGTCTCTGCCCACTCCCTGAAAATTGTCCCCTCTCACCTGCCAGGACGAGCCTGTTCCAGGGGACATGCCTCGTGCTTGCAGGGCCTGCCGGCGGCTCCATGGCGCCTGCTGTCTGCTGTGTCCCTCTCTCTGTGAGGAGAACTTCTGGTCCAGAAACGCTCAGAAGCACTGCAGTCTGCTGTGTGAGCTCCGCTGTCCTTCCCCCTGTGTGCTGGGCCTCCTCCGGGGGCAGGAGCACTTCGCTGGGTCACGTGGCCCAGGGCGGGGTCTCTGTCCAGGCCCCGCCCTCTGCCTCCCCTCCCCTCCTTCCCTCACTGGTGGCCCCCCTCCCTTCCCCTCTGTATTTCTATTCCCTGAACTCTACTGAGTCCCCTGCCTTCTAGAGCAGTGATTCTCCACCTACACACACACACACACACACACATCTACACACGCACACCACACACACACATACCTACACATACAGCTACACACAGACATCTACATACACACACATCTATACCCACACATGCACACACACACACCCTTGTCTGGAAAAGCACAACCTTGGGGTGTCCGGGCCCGAGGTCCCCACTGCTCTGGATCAGATGCACACTCAGCCTCCCCGACAGCCCTCTGTCATCCCCTTCTGGCTTTTCCCTTCAGAGGAGGAGCCTGGGGGTGGGGGGTGCATGAGGAACACTTGTCACAGGGCCGACATCCCCACGGTGCGTGGGAATCACCTGTGGAGCTTCATGAAGACTGCGAACCCCCAGGTGACACCTTAGAAATGCTGTTTCAGCAGCCCCCAGGTCACACGCTCGCCCAGCCTGGCTGAGACCCCAGAACACCGGTTAGGCTGCCCCACCCACCCCAGTGTTGGCCTCTGCTGTGTTTTGGTCTGGGGTCTCTCAGCACAACGCACACATCCAGCGGTTTCCAAATGTTGGTGGTAATTGTTCCCGTGACACAGAAACCCAGCTGGATGCCCAGGGGCTTCCTGTTGTTCTCAAATATCTGAGAAGACTGCATTTACTCCCCCCTCAAGGTCACACTGACTCTGGAGGAGAGAAAGGAGTCAGATGAGCGATGACTGGAGAGGGGACCTGACCTCCATGTTCCAGTGTCACCAGCCTGGCGTCTGTTTTCAGGGACAGAACCCAGAACCGGGTGTCAGGTGGAGCTGCAGTTCTCAGGTGAGAAGGGAAAGGCTTCCTGTGTCCTGGGAGGAGAGGAACCTGGTGCTGATGGGTGGGCAGACTGTGGGCTCCCTGGTCCTCGGGTCAAGTTCCGGAAGACTCTCCGTCTCCGTGTCTGTTGCCTGAGCCTTGGTTCAGAAACTGTCCGGGTTCTCCTTGCCATTACAGGGCCTCCTCTGTCACCCTGGCTGATCTTTCTGTGGTCACTGTGATCTTTCCCACGGGTGGTTGCAGGCAGGGATGAGAGCTGGCATGGGTGCCCATAGGCCCCTAGAAGGTTGGGCAGCATAGTGTGGGCACATATGAGGGGCTCTGAGGGTCTGTAGAGGAGGGATCCCTGGGGTCTAACGCCTGATGATCCGAGGTGGAGTTGATGTAATAATATTAGATATAAGTGCACAGTAATTGTAACGCGCTTGAATTATCGCCAAATCATCTCCACCACTCCGCAATTGTCTTCCATGAAACCGGTCCCTGGTGCCCTTAAGGTTGGAGACCGCTGTTTAGAAGGAGGGATGGAAATCAGGCTCCTTCTCCACTTCCTTAGGCAAAACAAAGTTCACCTGTTAATTTCCTGTTTGGCCCAATGTTGCCCCCTGGAGGTCATGAGCAGACCCGGGGACGATGTAACAGGCTGCTGCTGCTGCTGCTGTTGCTGCTAAGTGGCTTCAGTCGTGTCCGACTCTGTGCGACCCCAGAGTCGGCAGCCCACCAGGCTCTCCCGTCCCTGGGATTCTCCAGGCAAGAACGCTGGAGTGGGTTGCCATTTCCTTCTCCAATGCGTGAAAGTGAAAATTGAAAGTGAAGTCGCTCAGTCGTGTCCGACTCTAGCGACCCCATGGACTGCAGCCTTCCTGGCTCCACGTCCATGGGATTTTCCAGGCAAGAGTACTGAGGGCTGCTGGGGATGCAAACGCCAAAGGGTGTGAGTTGGCTCTGCGCCCTGGGCAGAGGTGGGCGCTGACCTCCTGACTAGAGGCTATCAGCCAGGGTTCAGGTCACTGTGGGTCCCCAGGCTTCCTGACCTCATCCCAGTGCAGGGTGAGCCCAGGGGGACAGTGGACATTGTTCAGGGGCAGGAGAAGCATCCATCCAGGTGGACGTGTGCTCAGGAGGAGCTCTCAGTCCCTGAGGCTTCAAAGGAAGGGCCGGCGGGGGGTCTCGGGGCTTTGGGGAGAGGATGGCGGCCTGTGGGCTGGACTCCAGAAGGCCCTGTCCTTCTCCACCTCACAGCACTGGGCCTGCACCCTAGTTCTCTGTGTCCCCATCAGTGGTCTGCTCTCAGCCTCCCCACAGTGCCAGGACCTGGGCAGCTCCACCTGGACACTCTGTCAGGGGAGCCCCTGGACTCCTCTGTCAGTGGAGGGAAGACCCCCGTGGGACCCCAGTCCCCCTGAGATGGAGCAACTGCAGAAGCTGTGTTCCTCTATTCCGGAAGTTCCCCTCCTTTCCCAGGATGCCTTAGGGGTAGGGGCTGAGATGTCTCCAGGGACCACACCCAGGTGTCCCCACAGATCAGGGACCTGGGATGGGAGCTGCTCCGCAATTCCTGTGAGTTCACGCTGGGGCTTCCCCTCCCTTGTGGTCACTCCCTTGGGATGGAGGATCGCGAGTCTGAGCCATGTCAGGTCTCCGAGAGAAGGGGAAGGACTCAAGCTGCCAGCCCAGGCGCTCCAGGGAGACTAGAAGATTCTCCTGAGTAGAGATGGGGGAGAGGGTGTGATTATCTGGGAATGAGCAGAGGTCTGACTCCTCACAGTTAAGAGGCCCCTGTTCTCCCTGCTGACTCCAAGAGGAATCAAGTCCCGTCCTGGGGCAGCTGTGGGCACTGGCAAGTCTCCTCCCACTCTGATGCCAGAGCCGCTGTGTCCACAAGGAATATTCTCTGACCCCTCGGTGTCACACTGGGTGGGGGGTGTGAGTTCTGGCTTCTGTTATGCAGATTCCCTTATCTATTTAAAGAGTATTTATTGAGCATGTGTGACCTGTCAGCCCTGGGTTGTGTCCTGGTGTCCAGAGAATAGGATAGACTTGGACTTCGAGCTCACACAGCTGACCTTGTGACGGGGAGACAGACATTCAGAGAAAATCCTGGAAATAAGGAGCTAATTATGATGGAGGGATAGACTGAAAGGGAAGGGTCTGGTGGAAAGGAAAGGGTCCGGAGTGTGTCATGGAATCTCAGCTGGACTGGGTGTCATGGAAGGCACCCCTGCGAAAGTGATCTTTTGACTGAGATGAGAAGGGTGAGCAGACCCTCAGCAGAGAAGGATGGGGCTCAGAGGGCAGAGCTACCTGAGGGGAGTCTGGCCTTCAGGTGGGCCTGGCTGGGAGGAGGAGCTGCCAGAGTCCTGTGTGGGGAACTGGGAGAGTGGGGAGGACTGTGGACGGAGTAGTTTGGTGAGGGTCAGAGGCTGCTGGGCGGTGGGAGCTGCTAAGTGGGAAGGAGGTGGGCAGCCCTGTGGAGGCTCCAGACTATGGAGGAGCTCTGCCGCCCTCCGGCGGCCATAGAGGGGAGTGTCGAAGGGAAAGTTCTGTTCAGTTCAGTTCAGTTCAGTCCCTCAGTCGTGTCTGACTCTTATGCACCCCATGAATCGCGCAGCACGACAGGACTCCCTGTCCATCAGCAACTCCCGGAGTTCACTCAGACTGGGCCATCGAGTCGGTGATGCCATCCAGCCATCTCATCCTCTGTCGTCCCCTTGTCCTCCTGCCCCCAATCCCTCCCAGCATCAGAGTCTTTGCCAATGAGTCAACTCTTCGCATGAGGTGGCCAAAGGACTGGAGTTTCAGCTTTAGCATCAGTCCTTCCAATGAACACCCAGGACTGATATCCTTTAGAATGGACTGGTTGGATCTCCTTGCAGTCCAAGGGACTCTCAAAGGTCTTCTCCAACACCACAGTTCAAAAGCATCAATTCTTTGGCACTCACCTTTCTTCACAGTCCAACTCTCACATCCATACATGACCACTGGGAAAACCATAGCCTTGACTAGATGGACCTTAGTTGGCAAAGTAATGTCTCTGCTTTTGAATATGCTATCTAGGTTGGTCATAACTTTCCTTCCAAGGAGTAGGCATCTTTTAATTTCATGGCTGCAGTCACCATCTGCAATGATTTTGGAGCCCCCAAAAATAAAGTCGGACACTGTTTCCACTGTTTCCCCATCTATTTCCCATGAAGTGATGGGACCAGATGCCATGATCTTTGTTTTCTGAATGTTGAGCTTTAAGCCAACTTTTCCACTCTCCTCTTTCACTTTCATCAAGAGGCTTTTTAGTTCCTCTTCTTTTTCAAAGAGGAACTTCGAGAAAAGATCCTCTTCACTTTTCTCAAGGGAAAGTACTCGAGGTTTCCTCCTAAGACAACTCAAGTATTTGTCAAGTGTTTACATATATTTTACAAATCCAGGGACAGAGGTGCTGGCAGGCTACAGACATGAGGTCGCAAAGGATCGCATACGACCAAGCGACTAACCCTTTCAACACTACATATCATTTATGCTGAATCATGTCCCACTCTGAATTTCCAACATCTCTCATCCAAGATCTTCTCTTATATACCCCACTTCAAGATTTTATCCAGGTGAGATTTGTGTTGATACCAGGCCAATTTCTCTTGTAGAAGAGGAAGGATCCAGATGCAACATGCTCATCTCGGGCAGGACTGGAGCATCTGTAAGTAGGAGGAGGGTGAGGAAACGTCCGTGTGTCCTGCCTGTTCCAGAGGGTCCATGTGGACACGAAAAGGCTGCATTTCCTTTCCCCCCATGCCCCCTTAGTGTCTTCCGCATGGGGCAGGGCCAGGTGGAATTGGAAGACCAGGGGTGGTGCAGTGATTCTGAACCTCGTCTTCCCGCCTTCTCTGTCTCTGTCCCCATCAGGGGACCTGGTCTTCATAGTGAGAAGGAAGGTGGGGCGTCTCCACAGGACCCTGATCAGAGATTCTTTCAGCAAAAGGGACACAGGGATCAAGCACGCTAGCTCTGGACTCAGTGTCCCCGTCACCCTGTAGATGATTGTAGTAACTAAATTATTAGGATCTAATGGCCTCTTTCGTATTCTAATTTATTAGATTGTTTTTACTTCTTTTTACCTTTTGATATTTGAAGTTTCAAAGGTGAATCTCCATCTTCCGTAAGTCTGAGAAGGGTTGGTGCCAGGGTGGTTCAGTTGTAGTAAAGGTTTTTTTTTGTAGTAGCTTCAGTTTTTTACAGCAAAAGTGAGGGAAGGTACGGAGTTTTTCCTAGACTTGCCGCCCATGAGTGTAGGGCCTCCTCAGTGTTCAACATGCCACGAGGTGTACATTTTATTAATTGATGAACCCACATGGACACATGAAAATTACGCAGCTTCCATAGCTTCCATTAGGGTTGACACTTGGTACTGTAAGTTGCCGGAGAAGGCAATGTCATCCCACTCCAGTCCTCTTGCGGAAAATCCCATGAGTGGAGGAGCCAGTAGCCTGCAGTCCATGGGGTCACTAAGAGTCAGACGCGACTGAGCGACTTCACTTTCACTTTTCACTTTCATGCATTAGAGGAGGAAAGGAATGGCCCACTTCAGTGTTCTTGCCTGGAGAATCCCAAGGAGGGGGAGCCTAGTGGGCTGCCGTCTTTGGGGTCCCACAGAGTCGGACACGACTGAAGCGACTTAGCAGCAGCAGCTGTAACTTGCGTGGGTTTGAACAAGTGGTCATCAGCAACATGGGCTTCCCTGGTGGTGCAGTGGTAAAGAATCCTCCTCCCCGTTTAGGAGACTCAGGTTTGATTTCTGCCTCAGGAAGATCTCCTGAAGAAGAAATGGCAAACCACTCTGGTGTTCTTGCCTGGGAAATCACATGGATAGAGGAGCCTGGGGGCTAGAGTCCATGGGGTCAAAAAGAGTTGCACATGACTTAGCAACTAGAACAATGCAAGGTCAGTGACAGCTGCTGCCCAAGTCACACCAGCAGGGCTAGTGAGCACAGACAGGTGGTTGTGAGTCTGCAGGGTTAGTGAGCACAGAGCGGTGGTGGTGTGCAGGGCTAGTGAGCACAGACAGGTGGTTGTGAGTCTGCAGGGTTAGTGAGCACAGAGCAGGTGGTTGTGTGTCTGCAGGGCTAGTGAGCACAGAGCCTATGGTTTTGTGTCTGTAAATTAAAAAAAACTATGACATACATCGCTTGTTTATTTACCCATAGTCAAATATGGAAACCTCGTGTGTGGGGCGGCCATGATGAACCAGTGTCTATCTACAAGTTAGGCATTGTTTAGATGACTTTCCTGCTGGCTCAGTGGATACGAATCCATCTGCCAAAGCGCGGGACATGGGTTTGATCCCTGGTCAGGAGGATTTCACTGCTTCTGAGCAACTAAGGCCATACATCAGAACTGTGAGTGTGTGCTCTAGAGCCCAAGAGCTGCAATGACTGAAGTCTGCTTGCCGAGAGAGCCCTGCTCGGGAGTAGAGAAGCTGC